>NW_007378986.1:8424-60997 GCF_000475195.1 Diaphorina citri
CTGCTCTATGATTTTGAAACATCACCCAAGTAAGCGCAACTGATCTATTGGGCATGCTATACGAATACCTATATCCGGCAACAAGCAATATCTCATCTCCAAAAGAAGTAGCCATCTTTTTTCTTTTGAATTCTCCTCCAGTTCTGAATTTCCTCTCAAGACCTTGAAGGACTCCATAAAATAGAGAAGATAAGAGAAGATAGTAATAAAATCCAAGCTCCAGCCAATAATCCAAACTCCAGCCAATTTGGTTTCAAACAATTTTTTTTTTTTTTTTTTTTTCCAAAATTCCGTTTTATCCGAGGTCTAATGATGTGTAAGACACAAACAAAACATATTCATGTTATTCATCTGGTCCATTCTGAAGTTTTATCCGAGGTCTAATGATGTGTGAGACACAAACAAAACATATTCATGTTATTCATCTGGTCCATTCTGTATTCCTGATGGTCAAAATATGCACGCTATCATTTGTCATCGCTTGTTATGACAGGATATGAGGAGAATGGAATACAAAATAGAACAGGGCAAATCCCTATGTGAATTTCTTAAGACATGGATTTTTCCCTTCTTTTTTTTACATTCCATTAATTTGTTCGGTCAAATGGGCTGTCCTTTTGACCGATGGCGAAAATTCAAAATTGTCCAACTTCTTTTTTGGGGAGAGATCTTTTATGCCCGATCTTACAACAAAAAGTTTTCAGTTAATCCAGACTTTAAGAAATACTCTGGCCTGTGGAAAATTGCAGATCAAATGGGTGACATCAAAGAAAACCTTTGACACTGTGTTAACTCTGAGTGGTAAGATCGGTCATTAGAGGTGTAGGCAGGTAGACACTTAAAAGGTACCAGCAGTGAAGAAATTTCTGTGAATTTTCCTTGAAAGCAACTTTCACACTTTATAAATACTGTGACGTCACACATCACGAGTTGGACTACTATAAACAGTCAATTTCCTAATCAGAAAATTCACCAAACAATCGCATGCTTAAATGACAAGGGGAATAGAATACAAAATAGAACAGGGCAAATCCCTATGTGAATTTCTTAAGACAAGGATTTTTCCCTTCTTTTTTTTACTTTCCATTAATTTGTTCGGTCAAATAGGGTGTCCTTTTGACCGATGGCGAAAATTCCAATTGTCCAACTTCTTTTTTGGGGAGAGATCTTTTATGCCCGATCTTACAACAAAAAGTTTTCAGTTAATCCAGACTTTAAGAAATACTCTGGCCTGTGGAAAATTGCAGATCAAATGGGTGACATCAAAGAAAACCTTTGACACTGCGTTAACCCTTAGTGGTAAGGTCGGTTATTAGAGGTGTAGGCAGGTAGGCACTTAATCACTTAAAAGGTACCAGCAGTGAAGAAATTTCTGTGAATTTTCCTTGAAAGCAACTTTCACACTTTATAAATCCTGTGACGTCACACATCACGAGTTGGACTACTATAAACAGTCAATTTCCTAATCAGAAAATTCACCAAACAATCGCATGCTTATAAGTGCGGGGTTAAAACATTACATTCACAAGCGAAAGGGCTTTCTTCTCACTATCGGTGGAA
Organism: Diaphorina citri; assembly: GCF_000475195.1. Classification (NCBI taxonomy): domain Eukaryota; kingdom Metazoa; phylum Arthropoda; class Insecta; order Hemiptera; family Psyllidae; genus Diaphorina; species Diaphorina citri. Next base: position 9,985 of record NW_007378986.1, read on the forward strand.
TTATCTCATGAAAAAAGCTTCCAACAAATCTTACCTACCCACATTAATTAATTAGGAACTCCAGCACTGGTGTTGTATTAGAATTAGAAATTCTCAAGCCAAGGTGTTTCTGAATGTTCATGAAGGAGAAATCCTCCAGTGAATTGCAGCATGTTGAAATGGACAGTCTTAATTAATATTATTATTATTTGGGAGTTGTTCAACAATTATACAGGATGGTCTATAACCAATGGTTCAGTGATCTGTAATTAGTGTAATTCTGTACGGAAAGTAGGTAATTATGTTCTGTGAGGGCCCCTCACGGAACCCCTAAAATCTCAATCAGACCCTAAATTTAACGAGAAATTGTCTGATAGGTGTTAAATATGATGTTTAAGTTGTTTAACAAATTTCATCAAAATCGGACAGTTAGTTCGAGAGTTATGATGGAACAAACAAACAACAAACAAGCCAGGTCTCGTTCCATCGCGTCCTCTGACTAGAAATCTGGCACAGCCTAAAGATTGAGACACACAATACATAACCACACCGCGTCGTTCCAGAGCAGCGTCCGCTCTCCGCTACACGGACTACTATCGGTGACGATGGTAGGAGAACATACTTGATACCGCTCTGAGCTACGGTCATGCAGAACAGGGAATGGAGGAGTTGCAATTGGCAATTGGGAAAATATAGAGTTGTGACGTCAGATTTCACGTCAAAATGCGCAGAAAAGCTTGCGCACACACAAACGAAGCGGGAGTCATGAATTATGACGTCATCGCCTACGGGAGCGTATGCCGTGACGTCAAACTTCAGGAATTACCGGTATTTTTTAAATCGATTTATCTCGGGATCTAGAAGTCGTAGAAGAAAAAAGAAAAATTCCGTTGGTCCTCATTTTTCCTGCTCTATGACTTTGAAACTGGAACAGGTGCTATCTGCCGTCACGGTTCGTTACCGAACTTCTCAAATCAATGAGGGATATCACGGCCTTTATTTCGGCTCTAGTTTAGGAAGGGGTTAAAAATGATGAGGTTACAGCAACCCCCCGATATATCAAAATGTTGAGTTCTTCTGAAAATATCGGCGGTTCATAAACAACAGCTCGTATCGACCATTTTTTTACATTTTAGAATTCTGACGTAATTCCTTACAATTAAAAAAAAAAAAAAAAAAAAAAAAAAAAAAAAAAAAACTTCAATAAGTTTTTTGCTCTCCATGTTGTACGATCCCGCACCGTCAGAAAGTAATCTGAACTACCTATAGTCTATAGTATTTGACGGTGCGGACTAGATTCGGGCGTGGTGTGGTGATGTGTGTTCCTAACATGTTCAAATGTCGTCTTGTTCTTCTTTCTCGCCGTATCACATCCAACACTTGGCCGTACGTCAAAGCTGCCTCGGTACAGTTATGTGTGTCCCAACCACGATTTCTTCAATGTCTTCCCAGCCCTTCTAATTCCTACTGAAATCATGACCATCCTGTATACAGAAAGGTCTGGTTAAATGAGAGGTTGGGGGTAGAGGTTTTCGTTTTAATATTTTAATGTTCCTTACTGGAAATCCGAGCTGAAAGTTTCCTAAGGGTCAAAATGAACTTTAAGTATAAATTCCTATACCTATATTATTTGAATATTGAATATTTATTAGTGGGGGGAAAGAATAAGAATTTGTCAACGAAGGAAGAAGGAAGGCAACGTTTGTCGGCATTGTCGGGAGACATGAGGTCTATTTCTTCAACAAATACTCTCTGTCGCTAACCACAACCTGGAGGTGCTGAGTTTGAATCCCGGCCAGGGCGGAATTTGTTTTTCTGAATATTCACAAGAACGGAACGTTTCCGTTCTTGGATCGGCATGGATGTAAAAGAATGTGCCTTAAAGTAATGCGAAAGCGGTTCCAAGGTACAATCCTAAAAAAATCTGGTGTGAACACCACACGACTTTCCTCATCCTAATATTGAATGATGCTTGTTTTGGGTGTTCTTGTTCTTATAGCCAAACTTTTACAATATCTCTAACCGTTTAGTCGGTATAGCTGAAAACCGTCAAAAAACGGTCAAAAACCGCCAAAAAGCGGTCAATATACCGCCAACCGTAGCACCTATCTCAACCAAACATTTTGAGTTGCACCCTTGTCACATTTGTAAACTACATACCAAATTTCAAGTCTCTAGCTCATACCGTTCCCGATATATTGTTAAATTACACCGAAAACCGCCAAAAAGCGGTAAAATGCCGCCAACCGTTGCACCGATCTTAACCAAAAGTTTCGTGTCGCATCCTTGTCACATTTGACATCTACATACCAAATTTCAAGTCTCTAGCTCTTACCGTTCTCGAGATATTTTGTTTACAGACAGACACACAGACACACACACGGACCAATGGCTCAAACTTTGGATTTAGGCTCTAGGGACCTCAAAACGTGTTGTGGCACTAAAACCTGACCATCGAAATTTGGACCCGATTACATTACTTTCCTTCCTATAGGATAAGGAAAGTAAAAAAATGGAATCGAGATTTCCCTCTGAGGGAAGAGCTTGTTTCTCTAATAGCTTACCTGTAATAAAATGGACCAAACATCCTTTTGCTCTGGAAAGAACTTTGAAGGTGACATTTGAAATCTGGTAAGGATTTGTACCGTCACCGTCCTGCTAGGAACATCTTTTGAAAAGTTGGACTCAGGAATAAAAATGAAAAAATACAGGTATACTTTTCACAGAGATTTTGATTTATTGCGAGCGATAAATAAATAAAATTTTAAATAAATCAAAAACGTATACAAAATGTAATCTGTCCGAATGTGTTTTTTTTTTTTCCTCGTGAAATTCTCAAAGGAAATCCAGAGAGAGGGGAAAAAATTGTACAAGTTCTCGTTTGAAATTTGTTTTGTTTATCTATAGTTGACATTCCTCCTCCTTCCCCTCTCTTCCCTTATCTCCCTCCTAACTCCTCCCCCTCCCTCCTTTTCTCTCTATTAGAACTCACCAACTCACTTCTTTCGCTCAATAGGGGTCCTAAAACAGTAGGTATAGCTGTCACCTATCCCACAAGTATTAAATCCTTCAATTTGCCTACGGCAAGGAACCTTTGTGAAAAAAAGGTTCTGTAAACTTAGGGCGACCTTTTTGGGAAATATTTCGCCTAAAAATAAACCCCGAGGCTGAGGGAAATGATAAATGATTACAATAATATTTCATTCAAGAATTTTGAATATCAATTGTTTTACTTGAGATTAGCCTTTCTAATAAAGGCCGTGGTGCGAAAATACGCAAAATACTCCAACTTATTACTGAATCACAGACTCGGTTTGTCATTCCTTTGGCATTTTACTCGTATTTTGACAAGAAATTTAATGTTTTTTGTGGGGCCAATGATATTAAGCTTCCTTCATACATAGCATTAAGGAATATTCATAAAATTAATAAAATCCCCTTTCAACCATAATTAAATACCCGTTTAGAAACAAAAGGACATTGAATTTGAAAGAAAAGAAAAGCTGGCCGATCCCTCTCACTCTTCTCTATATAAATATGTACCTATTTACTTACCTATGTATGTATGTGCAGTAGGTACCTATAATATTGTAAGAGTGCAGTATGGTTTAGTTAGAAATGGGGTAATTACATGCAGTTTTTGTCACTTTCCATGATAGAAGGGCTCTTTCTTAGAAGATACATATTCCTAGTTCGTATTGATGACAAGTCCCAATAGTGCAGTTGTTAGGCAATCATACCGTATGCACAAGGGGAGTGGAGGGGGCTCCACTCCCCTTGTGCATACGGTCGCGCTTCGCACTCCTTGGACTTCGCGGGGTTAAAGCATTCCATTCACTAGCGAAAGGGCTTTCTCACTATTAGTTCTGTGGAATAATCTCATGCATGAAAAAAGTTTCCAACAAATCTTACCTACCCACATTAATTAATTAGGAGCTCCAGCACTGGTCTTGTATTAGAATAAGAAATTCTCAAGCCAAGGTGTTTCTGAATGTTCATGAAGGAGAAATCCTCCAGTGAATTGCAGCATGTTGAAATGGACAGTCTTAATTAATAAGACCATAGCACTTACAGTTCCCCCTGTCAAACCTCTAAAAAAAAAGAAAGAAAGTGATACTAATCTACGAAACTGAGTGCGCCCCGATTCTCAAGCGATCGAAGAAACTTCGACTCCGCCGGGAGTTGAACCAGGGACCTTCAACCGCAGAGGTAGATTCCCCACTGGTAATAATAGTCATAATAATAATGAGAATGGAAGGCCGGATCAATTCAATTACCATAGAGGTGGAGTAGGTAGATATTGCAATGAAGTCATTATTGAAATTAAAACTTAAGCTTATAGCTACCTATTATGTTTATGTGACGGGGGGGGGGGGAAGTTAGGAGGAGGTGGGTACGTATGCTAATTTGCTAATGATAAGAATACTCGTATACTAGGGCCATGATACAAAATACTTTTAAACTAGGGCTATCATAATATAATATCATTTGGATAAGAGGGACATATCGTCCCTATCTCTAGGTTAGGAAAATAAACCTAAACATATTAAAGGCATCTAATTTAGGTGTAATTACTGTATAAAAGTATGAACTTTGGTTGGATAGATATATAGGTTATAAACGTATATTATTTATTTCTTAAATTATCTATGCATATTGCACAAGTATGTAAAAACTTACCAATGTAGCTAGGTACTACATAGGTATATCTAACATTGATGAAACAGTGGATGCGCTAAATTTCTCTATTAAGTTTTCTCGTGTTTTTAGTTTTGAATATGTAGATCTCATTTTTAGCTACCTATACCTATCTACATTTTACTTTGAGGTACATACCTATACTTCTTTTTATCTTGTAATATACTCTCTGAGCTTTTCAGAGTAGATATAATATAGTTGATAGTAAGTTGATGTAGGTATTTCTTCACCCATAGAATAGGTACAAACATACCTAGGTAGGTAGGTGCATAAAATAAATGGGGTTAGGTAGGCATATTACAATTTTCTCACTTTCAGATAACACCAGTATACGCTTTGATCTTCAAAGCATGTTGACAACGTATTTTTACTTTCTATTACCTTTACGTATAGGGAACCTATACAAGGTAATGAGAAAGTATTGCAATCGGTCCAAATTTTCAAAATCGGGAAATGGGTGGAAATATCCGTTTTGGGGTCCCCTGATTCCAAAAAAGTGGTTTTTAGCCCATGGTCTGTACGTAACGTACGTACGTACTCGGTACAGTTATGTGTGTCCCAACCACGATTTCTTCAATGTCTTCCCAGCCCTTCTAATTCCTACTGAAATCATGACCATCCTGTATACAGAAAGGTCTGGTTAAATGAGAGGTTGGGGGTAGAGGTTTTCGTTTTAATATTTTAATGTTCCTTACTGGAAATCCGAGCTGAAAGTTTCCTAAGGGTCAAAATGAACTTTAAGTATAAATTCCTATACCTATATTATTTGAATATTGAATATTTATTTATTTATTTATTTATTATGTTTCAGTATACAATAGGTATTGTAGGTATGTGCACAAATACCTACAATAAAAAAAAGTGGATACAGAAAAACCACACAAACATATTTATTTTAAATACTGTTAAATTTAACAAGAATTAAGGTTCAGTTATGTTAAAATCTAAATAAGAAGATGAATGAGAAGAGAAGGGAGGGGGAGGAGGATATAATATATTACCTGATTACCTCCCAAGTATTTACGTTACCTATTATTATTATTTCGTTACCTATAATACATTGGTCAAGGGAGAGGAGAGAGTGGGGGGGGAAGAATAAGAATTTGTCAACGAAGGAAGGCAATGTTTGCCGGCATTGTCGGGAGACATGAGGTCTATTTCTTCAACAAATATTCTCTGTCGCTATCCACAACCTGGAGGTGCTGGGTTTGAATCCCGGTCAGGGCGGAATTTGTTTTTCTGAATATTCACAAGAACGGAACGTTTCCGTTCTTGGATAGGCATGCATGTAAATGAATGTGCCTTAAAGTAATGCGAAAGCGGTTCCAAGGTACAATCTTAAAAAATCTGGTGTGAACACCACACGACTTTCCTCATCCTATTGAATGATGCTTATTTTGGGTGTTCTTGTTCTTATAGCCAAACTTTGCTGAAATACTTTGACACCATATTACATGTTAGATAGGAAGGGAGGTAGATAGGTATGTGAGTATATTATAGTTTCCACACAAAATCAGTTTTCCTACACCTCTGACAATCCTCTGTCTCTCCCCTTTTATCTCTCTCTCTCTCTCTCTCCTCTCTCTCTCTCTCTCTCTCTCTCTCTCTCTCTCTCATCCCTTTTTTCCATGAAAAGTAATTTAATTTTGGTTTTTCATTTTCGCCGAGTAAGCGCTATTTCCCGTCCAAAATTGGATGGGAGAAAAAAAAATCTCGAAAATAGATAGAAGATGTGGATAAAAGATAAAACGAATTTTATATGATTTTTTTTCTCTACAATATTCAAATGACCTAGATGAGGATGTGTGTTTGATATCCATGTAATATTGTAGAGATGGAAACGGCACAGCATGTAGATGTAGGTAGGGTAAGTGTACCATTTATTGGCCCACTTAAAAAACGTACCATTTATTGGCCCACCTGCCCACATTTATTTTTCTAATTTTTGTTTTTATGACTACAATTTTTGAATAGACATTTGTAAACTACATACCAAATTTCAAGACTCTAGCTCATACCGTTCCCGATATATAATTAAATTACACCGAAAACCGCCAAAAAGCGATAAAATGCCGCCAAACGTTGCACCGATCTTAACCAAAAGTTTCGTGTCGCATTCTTGTCACATTTGACATCTACATACCAAATTTCAAGTCTCTAGCTCTTACCGTTCTCGAGATATTTTGTTTACAGACAGGACAGACAGAAACACGGACACACAGACACACACACGGACCAATGGCTGAAACTTTGGATTTAGGCTCTAGGGACCTCAAAACGTGTTTTGACACTAAAAGAATAAATGGTACACTTACCCTATGTGTGGGAGGCTCAAAAGGGAAATGGGATACAACTAACTTTGCAGCTAATACTATGTAGGTTAGGTAAGAGGTAGGTAGGTTTATTTATTAATTTTTCCCCTTGACCAGCCCCAGTAGTTGAGTGTGGCGTAGACACACCTGATGTTGAGGACATCAACCATCGAACGCAAATCAAAGTGTACCATGGAGAACAACGGAAGAGCCGCAAATTTCGTCAGTACCTAGCTCTAAGGAATCTAAGGTATCTAGCGAAGAAGAATAAGGAGAGAAAAAAATCTTTTATTTCTTTCTTCCAACTTTTTCTTCTCCTCCTCCCTCTTCTTTCCTCCTCCTCCTCCTCCTCCTCCTCCTCCTCCCTCTCCTTCTTCTTCTTCTTCTCCTCCTCCTCCCTCTTCTTCTTTTTCTCCTTCCTTTTCTTCTTTCTGTATTTCTGCTGAAAAAAAAACTAAACTAAGAGCATAGAGAAGAGATTCCGGGCACGGATTTTCACGATTTTCCCACGGGATGATGCCTTCCTGTTCTTGCTGATGCTTATAGGAAAAAACCTCTCCCCACAGTCCCTTACTCCTTCTTCTTCTCCTCCTCTTCTTCCTCCTTCTTCTTCTCCTTTTGTTTCGTTATGCTAAAAAGGAGAGAAGGAAGAAAAGAGAAATCTTCTCCTCCTCTTCTTCCTCCTTCTTCTTCTCCTTTTGTTTCGTTATGCTAAAAAGGAGAGAAGGAAGAAAAGAGAAATCTAGGTAGAGCTCTAACTCTACTCAGAGTTGACGAGAGAAATTTGAAAGGAAAAAAAAGTGTGAAGATCACTCGACTTTCTGTTGTCATTCTTTGTTGTAAATAAATTATTTTATATCCACAGTTGTCGTCACAGTATCTGTAGGAAACCTGCGAAAGTAAGTGCAACCATTTTATTGAACCACCAAAAAGTTGGTTATCTATTTTTAACTCTCTCATTCTCTGGTTTTAACAATCTGATATTCAGCGAGATGAAAAGATGGACTGCAGACAAAGACAAATGGAGTTGCAAATGCAAATCAACAGATACATTTTAGTAATACCTAAATGAAATGATAACCGAGGTTTCCTCATAGAGGCAATAGAAAGTAAAAACGAAGGAAACGTATACTAAGGAAGAGAAGGAGGAGGAGGAGAAGGGGAAGGAGGAGTAAAAGTTCCTGTTGGGAGACTATCTAGTCCCCAGCCTGCCTATCCATCATTCAACATTCTCCTAGAGAGTACCCTCTGCATGTAACAGTTAGATGAGTACCTACCTATAACAGTCGAAAAAAAAACTTCCCCAAGCAATCTACTCTCCTCTGCTCAAAATGACAGCTACTAACATTCACGTCAGAGTCAGACAGTCAGCAATCATCATGATGTCTCATCCACCTCAGAACACGACATGTTAAGTAACGCGAAGGGGTGACGGGCAGGTAAATTAGATTAATGAAGTAATTCAAACAAATTGATCCACTCCAAACTAATGTTGCAGCTAAACTTGAGCTAATGTCGGTGGAAATGGAAGTGTGGTCGTTGCTGAGGCGAAATGGGGGACGCCATGTTTTCTAGTTGTCCTTGTGAATTTATGATCGTGCTCACTGATAGGCATTCAATAAGAAGCAACTGCTCATAAGCAAATGTTGACGTTATTTAAAATTTAAAATTCAAATATAAATGTTAATAGGTACCAAATCGAACAGGAGATTTTCTGCATAGCAGTCTGGTAAGAGGGAATAGTAAATTATCAATATGTATATGTACCTATACCTACGTTTATTGATACTCAGGCCGAGGTTTACCAAAGCGGATTATCTTGGTATTGAGTTCAATCCGAGATTAACTATATAGAGAAATCCTCTTGTGATCTCAATCCTGAGATGGTAAACCTCGGCCTTAGACAGTGATAGTGATGACTTGATGATTGTTGACGAGCTTATATTTTTAGTATTGTATGTACTGATAATTGAACCCTTGTTTCTGAACTCTAAGTAAGTATTTCAGATAGGACATTTCGCCTCCTAACATGATAAGCTTGAGAGGCACCCCCCCCCCCCCCCCCCATCTGGTCAATGATATGTCCATGATAAAGGCTAGGAGGGGGGGGGGGGGAGGAATTACTTCAGAATTAGGGAAGGGGGTTAAAATAATGAACGCTTCAGATAATGTCCCCAAGTCACGCGACCACAGAGCCATCTCTAAGTAGAAATAGAAAGAGTACCTATATAGGTAGCTGGTTAGGTAAGTATAATATGTAGTGGATAGCTTTCTAATTCTAATGATTATTGTCTAACTGCCAGTGAAGGATATCGCAATCTAAACATACCTTAGTTTCCCTGTCCGGATATGACTAAATATTGATCCTTTCCAGTGTTGCCACACACTGATTGCTTTCGCGTTAATAGCCGACGCCAAGTACGCGTCCAATGTAATACCACTCAACTGATCGCATTTAGTAGAAACAGAAAGTGATACTAATCTACAAAACACGCCAGCCTAGTTAGCTTAGTTGGTAGCGCGTCTGCCTTGTAAGCGCTAGGCCGCGGGTTTGATTCCCGCCCGGGGCGGATTTTATCCTTACAAATTTCCTAGTTACCATTTTAAGTTCCATCGGTGAAAAAGAAACTGCTTCTTCCTTACAATTTCTTCTCCTCTCACAGGGCGGTTCACAGGTCAATAGGGCCCCGAAGAGAGGCTTTTCTTCTCTACAATTTCGTACCTCAAAAATATTCCTTAAATTTATTAATATACCTATTCAAGAAATATATGTCCTTTGAAAACCTAAATACCTACATACAATAAATAAATAATTCAAGAATTTCTCGCAGGTCCAAAAGGGAAAATCGCCGCAGGCAAAAAATTTCAATTCAGAGAAAAGTCGGTTCTATTAGGTCCCTTTGAGGAGCCTGAGGCAAAATGTGACCCGATAGGCCCCCTGTGAGCGACCCTGCCTTTCCTTTCTCTTGTGAAGAGAACCCCTCCCCTGGTGTTGTAAGAAAAGGGTTTTCACCAACACCTTGAGAAAAGCTTTTCCTAGGGTTGTGAAGTTGATGCAAATTTGCCTAATGGAAATTGATATGCGTTTCAAATTGAGATGAAAACGGAAAGAGTGTTTTTTCCTTTCCCCGCAAGTAAATGGTTCGACATTTACATACGGAGTTATGGACTCGAGAGGTGTTTTTGAATAAAAACTTCTGGAGACAACTTGGCCGACGCCATATTGAAATTATTTGGGAGGGAGGGGGGTTTGGATGACGGTCAAACAAGGATAGGTTGTCGAAAAAGAAAATTTCTAGAATTGCCTTAAACATAAGCTCATCATCATCAACAACCAGAATCATTATTTCTCATGTCTGTCCTTCGCCTTTGATTGCCATTTGGTTCCAGCTGTCTTTGTTATCTCATCTGTCCATCTGGTTTTGGGCCTTCTTCTTGGTCGAAGTTCATTCCTTGGACACCACTTGAGAATACGGTTAGTCCACCTAATCATCATCAGTTCTTCTGGCTATATGTCCAGCCTATCTCCATTTCTCCTAAGCTTCTTGAAACAATTTAGGGCTGATCTTACCACTGTGAGAGTCAACACAGTGTCAAGGGGTTTCTTTGTCGTCACCCATTTGATCAACCTCAGATTGAACTCAGTCCTCAGACAATCCAAGGTAGTAAAACTCGACCTTAATGATTCCAACATTTTTCCAACTCTTAATTCAGCATATAACAATCCGAACTCTAATTCCAATATTCTTATTCTTACCCTACCTTGTTTTTTCGCTCTTTATTCGATTTGAATTCGAGAAAAAAATAAAATGTAATTTTGAACAGAATAACTTAGTATAATGGAGAGAGAGAGAGAGAGAGAAGAGAGAGAGAGGGAGAGGGAGAGAGAGAGAGGGAGAGAGAGAGAGAGAGAAGAAACGTTAAGAAATAATGATAATGAGCTTTTGGCAAGGAGGAGAAAAAAAAGGAAGTAAATTTAGAATGAACTTGGAAGAGGGGAGAGGATGGGAAATGAAATGTAAAAATGTGAGAATGAGGAGGAGGAGAAGAGAAGAAGAAGGAGGAGGAAGAGGAGGAGGAGGAGGAGGAGGAGGAGGAAGAGGAGGAGGCAGAAAAAAAGGAAGAAAGAAATTAGCTATATATTATGTTAGGTACCTAGTGATACGAAAAACCTATCAAGTGATGCGATAAATCAAGACCTCTTCTAACCTTTTTAAGCCTCCTCTCTCTCTCTCTCTCTCTCTCCCTATCTCTTTCTAATTTGGATCTTCGTTTTTCTCTTCACACCAGCAAGTTTTCCGGAGAAAATAATATGTTTGGACTGTTGATGTTGGAATGTATGGCATAGGGTAGAGGTACAGGAATATGGGACGGGGAAGGTATAGGATATGATAGGGCAGAGGTACAGGAATGTAGGATAGGTGGGCGGAGGAGTAGGACTGTAAGATTGGATAAATATAGCCACATGAAAGAGGTTGGAATTAGGGTCCACAGTGAGAGAAAAAGAGAATTAGGGATGGATGAAAAGAGGATGAGGTTATGTGGAGAGGAGAGAATGAAGGATGGAGAAGAGAAGGAGGTTATATGAAGGGATGGAAATGGAGAGAGCTAGGAAAAGGGAATTGGAGAGGATTCAAATGGACTGATTTATGATTGTGGAGGTGAATGGATGAGTGGATAATCAGTATGGAGGTTGAGGGAGTGTATAGTTGGATGCTGGGTGTGAAAATACATGAGGTGGGTAATTTCTGATCGTATTATTATTATGTTAAGGCGGTCTCTTCCTGATCCCTAATGTGCCGCGTCCATTTTAGTTTAGGACTATTGCACTGTTCTGATCGTAAGACAAGGGTGCCTATCCTGCCTCCTGACTAGCAAAGATGAGGGGGGGAGGGAAGCAAAGGGAAATTTCAAACGCAGAAAAACGCAGTTGGCTTTTGCCAAGATCGAGTTTGCAACTTCACACCCATTGCTGAGCCACTAAACCACCAGAACAACTAGATATAACCCTTGCGGAAGCGTTTCTGCGCATTTTGACGTCAAATCTGACGTCACAACTCTTTGAACTTTTTCATTAGAACGGCAATTAAAACTTGAATTTTCGACCTTTTAAAGTTACTTTTTCGGAGTTTTGACCTCAGATTTGGATTTTTCACAACTTTTTACGTAGGAATCTTTTATTAATAATATTTTCCCAATTGCAACTGCCCCATTTAGGGTCCATGGTGAGAGAAAAAGAGAATTAGAGATGGATGAAAAGAGGATAAGGTTATGTGGAGAGGAGAGAATGAAGGATGGAGAAGAGAAGGAGGTTATATGAAGGGATGGAAATGGAGAGAGGAAAAGGGGATTGGAGAGGATTCAAATGGACTGATTTATGATTGTGGAATAGGTAGAGCTCTAGCTCTACTCAGAGTTGACGAGAGAAATTTGAAAGGAAAGAAAAAAGTGTGAACATCACTCGACTTTCTGTTGTCATTCTTTGTTGTAAATAAATTATTTTATTTCCACAGTTGTCGTCACAGTATCTGTAGGAAACCTGCGAAAGTAAGTGCAACCATTTTATTGAACCGCCAAAAAGTTGTTTATCTATTTTTCACTCTCTCATTCTCTGGTTTTAACAATCTGATATTCAGCGAGATGAAAAGATGGACTGCAGACAAAGACAAATAGAGTTGCAAAATGCCAGCCTAGTTAGCTTAGTTGGTAGTGCGTCTGCCTTGTAGGCGCTAGGCCGCGGGTTCGATTCCTGCCCGGGGCGGATTTTACCCTGATGGGATAATGTTCGTTCTCGGAACGGCTGGCTTTCTCCTATCCTGTCTTCCTTCTCTTTTCTCCAATTTTAGTAATAATGAAATAACATACCGAGGTTTCCTCATAGAGGCAATAGAAAGTAAAAACGAGGGAAATATACAAAAGAAGAGGAGGAGGAGGGGAAGGAGGAGTAAAAGTTCCTGTTGGGAGACTATCTAGTCCCCAGCCTGCCTATCCATCATTCAACATTAGTTACTAAACAGAGACTGTTTGTGTATACAAATTTCCTAGTTACCATTTTAAGTTCCATCAGTGCTGAAAAAGAAACTGCTTCTTCCTTTCAATTTCTTCTCAGGGCGGTTCACAGACCTAGGCCCTTGTGCTACTTACAGCCCTCTTCTCAACAATTTGAACCTCAAAAATATTCCTTTATTGCATAAATCTTCCATGTTTAGACGGGGTTGGCGTTTTTCGTCGGCCTCTCAATCAGCTCTGAGGTGATCTCTTTGGGCTGACATTTGGTTTTGTCTACAAATTCAAACCTTGCTATCTCCTTAGCAAGGGAAATTTCAGGCTGGTAATTTCCCTGTTTAAAGGTACTTTAAGTAAAGGTTCAATTGCATCATCAATATACAATAATTATGTATTCAAGAGTCAAGAGGTTCTCAAAGGTCCTAAAGGAAAAATCGCCTCGGGCAAAAATTTCACTTTTGACAAACGCCAGTTCTAGGTCACTTAGAGGAGTCTGGGGCAAAATCTGACCCGATAGGCCCGCTGTGAGCGACCCTGCGTTTCCCCTTCCTCTCTTTTGAAGAGGGGCAACCCCTCCCCTGGTGTTGTAAGAAAAGGGTTTTCACCAACACCTTGAGAAAAGCTTTTCCTAGGGTTGTGAAGTTGATGCAAATTTGCCTAATGGAAATTGATATGCGTTTCAAATTGAGATGAAGACGGAAAGCGTGTTTTTTCCTTTCCCCGCAAGTAAATGGTTCAACATTTACATACGGAGTAATGGACTGGAGAGGTGTTTTTGAATAAAAACTTCTGGAGACAACTTGATCGACGCCATATTGGCATTATTGCAAGGGAGGGGGGGTGGATGACGGTCAAACATGGATAGGTTGTCAAAATGGAGATCCCTGGAATTACTCCAAAGTCTACAGACTTCAGTTTGGACTCCAAACTGAAGTCTGTAGTTCAGCTTCTTGAAACAATTTGTAAATAAAATGTAAATGCAGTTTCTTCGTGTTATTATGTCACAACTTTGGTACTCACTGCAGCATTGTAGGATTTTCCCAATATCTCCAATAATCCTAAAATCCTATGTTTACCTACATACCATGCTGGCACCGGTCGCTATGCGCATTTATATGTCATAGCTACTCATTTTCCTCACGAGGCTGAGTGGGCCCCATAACAGCCAGTCACGGAATCAATCATTTGGATGATACAAATTTCTTGACCCCGCCGGGAATCGAACCCGGGTGTTCCGCGTGCAAGGTGAGCGCAGTGACCACTACGCCAGGGGAGCTGACCTTGAAACAATTTATGACCGATTTTACCACTGAGAGTTAACACAGTGTCAAGGGTTTTCTTTGTCGTCACCGATTTGATCGATTTCGGATTGAACTCAATCCTCAGACAATCCAAGGTAGTAAAACTCGACCTTAAGGCACGGCGCACATTGAGACGCCGCTACGCAGCACAGTCACGCAGCACAGCAAAGCAGTTTTTGTAAACCATTGGATTCAATACTACCGCGCACATTACGACGCAGTGCACTCGCACGTGTCACTTGTCTGTGTCACTCGCCAGCCTCACTTGTGGAGGTGACACAGAATCTGCGTGCAGTTTTTTTCTAGGCGCGCAGTATATTTAGATCTCCTTTGTTTTGTGAGTTGATTTTTTTGGATTTCCCTTGAAAATCCTATTATTTGAGTGAATTGAAAATGGAGAACATTGAAGAGAAGTTGATAGCATTAGTGCAAGTTAAAACTTTTCTGTACGATACCTCTGATACAGACTATATGAGAACCAGATACAAGCAACAGATCTGGGATGAGATTCAGAGATTCAACATAATATTTAAAAAAGAATTTGCCATCTTTAAACACAAAAAAAGCTTTTTTAAAATACGTAGGTAACAGGTACCAACACCTAGAAAGCTATCCTCGTACTGAGAGACTGCTCATCAATGTGCGCTGTAAACTGTGTCACACAGTTCCAATTTTCCCAAACTGCACGCAGCTCAATGTGCGCCCTAGCTTATGATTCCAACATTTTTCCAACTCTTAATTCTGCATAACAATCCGAACTCTAATTCCAATATTCTTATTCTTACCCTACCTTGTTTTTTCGCTCTTTATTCGATTTGAATTCGAAAAAAAAATAAAATGTAATTTTGAACAGAATAACTTAGTATAATGGAGAGGGAGAAAGAGAAAGTGTGAGAGAGAGAGAGAGAGGGAGAGTGAGAGAGAGAGAGAGAGAGAGAGAAGAAACGTTAAGAAATAATGATAATGAGCTTTTGGGAAGGAGGAGAAAAAAAAAGGAAGTAAATTTAGAATGAACTAGGGAGAGGGGAGAGGATGGGAAATGAAATGTAAAAATGTGAGAATGAGGAGGAGGAGAAGAGAAGAAGAAGGAGGAGGAGGAAGAGGAAGAGGAGGAGGCAGAGAAGAAGAAGGAGGAGGAAGAGGAGGAGGCAGAAAAAAAGGGAAGAAAGAAATTAGCTATATATTATGTTAGATACCTAGTGATACGAAAAACCTATCAAGTGATGCGATAAATCAAGACCTCTTCTAACCTTTTTAAGCCTCCTCTCTCACTCTTCCTCCCTCTCTCTCTCTCTCTCTCTCTCTCTCTCTCTCTCTATCTCTCTCCCTATCTCTTTCTAATTTGGATCTTCGTTCTTCTCTTCACACCAGCAAGTTTTCCGGAGAAAATAATATGTTTGGACTGTTTATGTTGGAATGTATGGCATAGGGTAGAGGTACAGGAATATAGGACGGGGAAGGTGTAGGATAGGGTAGGGTAGAGGTACAAGAATATAGGATAGGGCGGTCGGCTAGGGCAGAAGTGAAGGAATGTATAGCATAGGGTAGAAGTACAGGAATGTAGGACGGGTGGGCGTATGTGTAGGACTGTAAGTTAGGGTAGGGTGGATAAATATAGCCACATGAAAGAGGTTGGAATTAGGGTCCATAGTGAGAGAAAAAGAGAATTAGAGATGGATGAAAAGAGGATGAGGTTATGTGGAGAGGAGAGAATGAAGGATGGATAAGAGAAGGAGGTTATATGAAGGGATGGAAATGGAGAGAGGAAAAGGGGATTGGAGAGGATTCAAATGGACTGATTTATGATTGTGGAGGTGAATGGATGAGTGGATAATCAGTATGGAGGTTGAGGGAGTGTATAGTTGGATGCTGGGTGTGAAAATACATGAGGTGGGTAATTTCTGATCGTATTATTATTATGTTAAGGCGGTCTCTTCCTGATCCCTAATGTGCCGCGTCCATTTTAGTTTAGGACTATTGCACTGTTCTGATCGTAAGACAAGGGTGCCTATCCTGCCTCCTGACTAGCAAAGATGAGGGGGGGAGGGAAGCAAAGGGAAATTTCAAACGCAGAAAAACGCAGTTGGCTTTTGCCAAGATCGAGTTTGCAACTTCACACCCATTGCTGAGCCACTAAACCACCAGAACAACTAGATATAACCCCCATCTTTCTCTCTCTCTCTCCGTCTCTCTCTCTCTATCTCTCTCTCTCTCTCTCTATCTCTCTCTCTCTATCTCTCTCTCTCCCCTCTCTCTCCTCCTCCCTCTCCCATTCTCTTGCTTTTTTTATACCTGTGTAATGCATAGCGCATTATTTTTTATTTCCATACTAATATTATGGCAAAATATGCTGCGATATGAAAAGAAACGACAGCATAAGGAAAAAATGTACACAACAATAATGACACCTTGGAGGGGAATCGAACTGGCAAAGGTCGTAGCTTCTTGTGAAAAGGCTCACCAGGGAGACTTTAGTCTTATCTCTAATTTGTTTACGATACAGTTTCTATTGTTTATCAGTGGGGGTTACTGGGTCTTGTGTCCTTCACTTTGGTTCCTTTCTATCAGTTTGTGTCGTACATTTTGGTTTCTTTCTATCAGTTTGGGTCCTACATTTTGGTTTCTTTCCATCAGTTTGGGTCCTACGTTTTGGTTTCTTTCCATCAGTTTGGGTTCTAAGTTTTGGTTTCTTTCCATCAGTTTGGGTCCTACGTTTTGGTTTCTTTCTATATCAGTTTGGGTGCTACGTTTTGGTTTCTTTCTATATCAGTTTGGGTGCTACGTTTTGGTTTCTTTCCATCAGTTTGGGTCCTACGTTTTGGTTTCTTTCTATCAGTTTGTGTCGTACATTTTGGTTCCTTTCTATCAGTTTGGGTCCTACGTTTTGGTTTCTTTCTATCAGTTTGGGTCATACATTTTGGTTTCTTTCCATCAGTTTGGGTCCTACGTTTTGGTTTCTTTCTATCAGTTTGTGTCGTACGTTTTGGTTTCTTTCTATCAGTTTGGGTCGTACATTTTGGTTCAGTTTGGGTCCTACGTTTTGGTTTCTTTCTATATCAGTTTGGGTGCTACGTTTTGGTTTCTTTCTATATCAGTTTGGGTCCTACGTTTTGGTTTCTTTCCATCAGTTTGGGTCCTACGTTTTGGTTTCTTTCTATATCAGTTTGGGTCCTACGTTTTGGTTTCTTTCCATCAATTTGGGTCCTACATTTTGGTTTCTTTCCATCAGTTTGGGTCCTACATTTTGGTTTCTTTCCATCAGTTTGGGTCCTACGTTTTGGTTTCTTTCCATCAGTTTGGGTCCTATACGTTTTGGTTCATTCCTTACATCCTAATAGAGCTATCACTTTGGGTCCAACACTTTGTCCCATGGATTATTTCAGTTCCTGTCATCATCACGTAAGATCGCGACGGGGGTCAGCCTCTCAATCAACCCTAGGGTGATCGCTTTCAGGCTTACATTAATTTGATTTTGGCTACAAAATTTTACGAATGGATGGGTGCCCTTCGCACTCAACCTAATGCTATTTCCAGGAAGGGAAATTTCAGGTTAATGTCCTCCCTGTTTAACGTCCCCGAGCCAGAACATTCTTCTAATTCTAATGAGTTATTATTTATTTGTTCAACATTCTTTGCCGATGCAACTTGGGAATAATCAGTTGTGAGAGTTGTGCCTATGGTGAAACAAACAGATCCATTTTATAAAGAGCAAGAATTTCCTTTATGTATAGTCAACATGTGTGATGCCAAATTAGATGGAAATCGGGCAAACCGTCCACGAGTTACGGTGAAACATTCAGACTGAAGGAATTAAAATCATCAAGTTAAAACTCAGAATTCACTTTGTTCGATCGAGAAATGTGGTTGGAAGTTGGAATAGGTACCTACTTTAGCATAATCCTGTAAGTTCTACAAGATGACATTATCCTTGTTTACGATTGTTTTATTCCTCGAATATTATTTTATTAGGATAATATGTAGGTATATGTATTAGACAGGAGGTATATTATAGCTTACCATTTTTATTAGCTTTTCTTTGCCGCGCGGTAGCTTTGGATCCCCCCAACCCCTATTCTCAAATGTAAACATCGTTTTCCATTTACAATCGTGTAGCGCCTAATATTGAAATATTTAGGGCATTTTTTTTTTTTTTTTTTTTTTTTTTTTTTTTTTTTTTTTTTTTGTATTTAAAAATTTTTTGGACTAAAATTTTTTTTTGAATATTTTTTAATTTTTTTTTTTTTTTTTTTTTACCACCTATAAGTAAGTGCGAATTTGGGAAGTAGGTACGCGTTTATCCTAGCAATATGGCTTTGCTATGTAGGTAAGAAGAAAGCCATCACTTCAAACATTTTCACTTTATTTATACCTTTCATCATTTCAATCTTTTATAAAACCTACCACCTACTTACTCAAGGATTCCCATAAATAAAACCTGAGAAATTCTTAAGGTATTCCATTCAACCCAATAATTAGAATGGACCTTCATTAAGTTACCGAGTTAAAAATTCTTAAGGTAATAACAATTTTAACACAAGTTAAAATGTTAATGTTGTTAAACAAAAGCTTGAATTTTGTAATATTGTTAACACTTTGTTACAGATACAGCAAGTCCAAGCTTTGTATTCATTAGGTTTTATGGCTCTCCAATGATTTTCCATTCCAAGAAGAAAGGTGATAAAAACTTCTGTCGGAAAAACTGATGCAAAAGCTTTGAATAATTTCCATGAAAGCTGTTGGGATAAATTTTTATGAGTCATTTCATGTTTGGTATTCTTTTTATTCGCATTCTTTACACTTTTTTTATGGAGACTTAGTTGGATAATTACCCAATTTGATGTTAAGACCTGAAATAAAAAAGTTCACAACCTATAGAAAGCCTACCTATATATTTTCAAGAGGTGAGATCTTTTCTTCTTTTTAGGTTTCATAAACATAAAATTTTCGTTATTTCGCTGAAGTTAAAGTCCTAGTAGAATAAACATTTCTTCTTTGCTATTTTGATCTGATGGTGAGAATCTGAGTCTTCTCGAAAGATCACCAAATTTTGTAGGTACCTATGTTGGAAAATTGGAAAGTCAAACCTCAATTTTGTCTTTTGAAATATTTCCTAAAATATTTTATGTAGGCATTCCACTTTGATAAATTTATTTTTTTTCTTTTTACTTGTATAGGTAAGTATGCATATTTTGCATTTTTTTTTTTTTTTCTCTAACAAAGTTCCAAGGTAAAACTTACAGGCAAACGAAAAAGGAAACGTTCAGCATTTTTAAATTCCAAACCCATAAATATCCCATTAGTTCCCCATTTCTGTTCTCGCTAGCCCATGTTCCTATTTATGTCCGCTGTCAGCAATAAGAAACTCATTTAGTTTCTAGCTTTCCCATTATTTTCCCGGGAGGAAATTCATTTTCTGGACACGTGTTTGGCTTCTATTTACCTTTATACACGTGGGATGGCAGCCCATGTTCCTATTTATGTCCGCTGTCAGCAATAAGAAACTCATTTAGTTTTCTAGCTTTCCCATTATTTTCCCGGGAGGAAATTCATTTTCTGGACACGTGTTTGGCTTCTATTTACCTTTATACACGTGGGATGGCTATCAAGTGATGCGATAAATCAAGACCTCTTCTAACCTTTTTAAGCCTCCTCTCTCTCTCTCTCTCTCTCTCCCTATCTCTTTCTAATTTGGATCTTCGTTTTTCTCTTCACACCAGCAAGTTTTCCGGAGAAAATAATATGTTTGGACTGTTGATGTTGGAATGTATGGCATAGGGTAGAGGTACAGAAATACAGGACGGGGAAGGTGTAGGATAGGATAGGGTAGAGGTACAGGAATGTAGGATAGGTGGTCGGAGGTGTAGGGCTGTAAGTTAGGGTAGGGTGGATAAATATATCCACATGAAAGAGGTTGGAATAGATCAGTTGCGCTTACTTGGGTGATGTTTCAAAGTCATAGAGCAGGAAAAATGAGGACCAACGGAATTTAGACGAGAAATCTAATATAAATTTCATTGGGAGACCTTTGCCGATTTGTAAACAAAATATATTGGTAGGTGATGTAATTATTGTAAACAATGTGTTTTTCCCTATACAGGATATATTAGGGATAAATTACAGTAGGAATATTTTCTTATTGTTTCCTGGAAAAGAAAATAAAGCTGTTCTGAGGATTGATTTTAAAAACTTTAGTTTGAGTTTTAATTTAAGTATGAAAGTGAGATGATGTTTACTACTTTGAACTGGGTATTGGTCCCAGTGTTAGGTTCGATCAGCATAGATTCATAGAACGATCAGCAGAATGAATAGTTCTGTGAATTAGTTTCTGGTTTTTACACAGGAATTTTGTATTTTTCAATATCTTTCATTGGAAAAAAAAATTGACTTTTCCTCATTTTTTCTTAAACGTGATTGGCGTTCATGATAACTATTTTTTCGGGTGGGTAGGACATAATAATGACGATTGTACCTCTAATACCTAATCCTCAAATAGTTAAAATGTATTTCAATTTCAAATAAAATGAAATCATTTCTGTAACATCTGTCTCACCAATAGATTTTTTCGTCAAAAATAGAATTTACCTGAAAAATGCCCATTTTCGTGAAAATTTCGACAAAGGTTCTTTTCGGGTGGGTAGAACATAATAATGACGATTCTACCTCTAATACCTAATCCTCAAATAATTAAAATGTATTTCAGTTTCAAATAAAAAGAAATCATTGCTGAAACATCTGTCTCACCAATAGATTTTTTCGTCAAAAATAGAATTTACCTGAAAAATGCCCATTTTCGTGAAAATTTCGACAAAGGTTCTGCAAGATGACGACATCGCAAAGGTCGACATCGAAGTGAAAGACAGAGGCAAATCTTCGCGTCGCTGGTAAGTGAGTAGGGAGCGCATGCTGTGTTGTGATTGGTTGATAGCATAGACAGAGGGTTGGTACAGGGCGTGGTGTGGGTTAGGAGTCCCGGTGGTGTTAGCTACATCCGTTATCAGTACGTCCCATGACAGCTCCCACTCTACACTCAAGAGACGACTTAGTGTTTCTCCAGTGAGCATATTATTCACTACGGACCGTCCGACTGTTAATTCCCGCCGCGTTACCCTCGTTTTTCGTTTCGAAATTTTTGCCAACGCTTCGCCGTGGAGTGTGGTTATACTAGCACGGCCAGTCCATGGCCACCTACCTTATCATTGTCCGGCACAGTAGACTTGGATCCTGTCACCGCAGCCGCCGCATGGGGACGCAAGCTCTATCCGCCGCCCGGACACCGCATGTTCGGCCTTCATCATCATCAGGATGCGAGTGCGGGGCTCCATCATCATCACCACCATCATCAGCCCAGGGGCCCCGTCACAACGCTCAAGGAAGAACCTCTCTCATCATCACAACTAGCGGCAGCCAGGTCATGGATGCAACCCTCTGTTGTAGATCAAAGCAGGTAAGAATCATATTATACTCACAATCATTATAATAACTTACCTATAGGAATCAAACACTGAGGCAGCATGTAAAGTATAGGGTAACTTCCATTTTTTTCTAAGTTCAAGACTTCAGGCTGAACTAATATCTGAAAAAAAAATGCTACCTATCTTATGTTATGTAGGTAATAAAATAATTGAAATAATATCAAGTGAGTCCTGTGGACAAAATTAATGGTACTAATTTCTAATCTCATCTATCATTACTTGCAAAACATACCTATACCCATGTAGGTATTGGTATCTATGTAGGTATTGGTACCTATATCTACTTCTAACTAATTTGAACAAAAGTGCCTATAAGAAGGGACAAAAGTGCCTACATTAACCTAGAATACCTATTTATCCAAATTCAATAAGTAATAGAACGAAAGATAAATAAATATAGAACTAATAATAATATCTATTATAATCACACAAAATTAATATAACCACACATCAACAGTTCAAAATTTCAATGCGAGTTTAGACATCTCCACTAACTTCAAACTACATGAAAAGGTATGTATCAACGTATTGGTGGATGTGCTACTTTTCTCTGTAGTAAATTTGAATTTCCTCTTAGATTAGCTATTAAGTTCAATAACTGAAAAAATAATGTACCTAACCTTGAAAAAGTAGGCAGGTAGGTATACCTATTTCATCAAACTCTCAACTATTATTTTTTTATTATTATTGTTTTTTTTTTTTTTTTTTAACTCTTGGTTTTTACTTTCTTTCAATCAATCTTTTCAAAACAAAAAAAAAGTTGATAATGATTCAGAATTAGTAGCTGTGTATAAAGAAAAGGATTTGTAATTAAATTCCACACAAATACAGACAAATATTCAAAAGAAAACTGATGTAACTTTGTGAACTAAAGTTCAAGCAAATTAAAAATTGTATATAAATGTAGAGAAACAAGAAAGTAAATAGGAAAATCTTTACATAAAAAGTTATCATGTTTTTATTTTTTAATACTAATAAAGTTAGGTAGGTTCCTACTTACCATCTTACCAAAGAAGTTTTTCCTTTACATATTAAAATTACCCTCAAATATCTTTTCAATTTATCAGCACCTGTAAGCCTCCTTTCAACAAAAATCCGACAAACTGGTCAGCTATGGTGAAACAGGCAGACAAACCAAATTAAAAATCCGGTTAAAATTTAGAACCTACATTGTTGAATGACTATTCCTTACAATACCTACACTTAACTTTTTCTAGGTAGGTAGGTAGATACCAAAAAATTAAAGCTCAAAGCAATGACATCATTTGATAGAGAAAATCAATATAAAGTGACCAATCGCCCAACTATTTGGATTGCCCAATGTAAGGGTGGCCCATAGATTGCTTATTCACAGATACATTCCTTCTATGATGCATTATAGAACTCACAATACAAAACAAAATGTAAAATGTACAAGTCAAATAAAATGGATAACAATATGGATAAAGATCATGTTATTAATATGAATAGAGCTAGATATTTGTGAACAATAATACCTTGGGTTACTGGGTCTTGTGTCCTACATTTTGGTTTCTTTCTATCAGTTTGGGTCCTACATTTTGGTTTCTTTCTATCAGTTTGGGTCGTACATTTTGGTTTCTTTCTATCAGTTTGGGTCGTACATTTTGGTTTCTTTCCATCAGTTTGGGTCGTACATTTTGGTTTCTTTCCATCAGTTTGGGTCCTACATTTTGGTTTCTTTCCATCAGTTTGGGTCCTACATTTTGGTTCCTTTCTATCAGTTTGGGTCGTACATTTTGGTTCCTTTCTATCAGTTTGGGTCGTACATTTTGGTTTCTTGTCATCAGTTTGGGTCCTACGTTTTAGTTCCTTTCTATCAGTTTGGGTCCTACATTTTGGTTCCTTTCTATCAGTTTGGGTCGTTCATTTTGGTTTCTTGTCATCAGTTTGGGTCCTACGTTTTAGTTCCTTTCTATCAGTTTGGGTCCTACATTTTGGTTCCTTTCTATCAGTTTGGGTCGTTCATTTTGGTTTCTTTCCGTCAGTTTGGGTCCTACATTTTGGTTCCTTTCTATCAGTTTGTGTCGTACATTTTGGTTTCTTTTCATCAGTTTGGGTCCTACGTTTTAGTTCCTTTCTATCAGTTTGGGTCCTACATTTTGGTTCCTTTCTATCAGTTTGTGTCGTACATTTTGGTTTCTTTTCATCAGTTTGGGTCCTACGTTTTAGTTCCTTTCTATCAGTTTGGGTCCTACATTTTGGTTTCTTTCCATCAGTTTGGGTCCTACGTTTTGGTTCATTCCTTACATCCTAATAGAGCTATCACTTTGGGGTCCAACACTTTGTCCCATGGATTATTTCAGTTCCTGTCATCATCACGTAAGATCGGGACGGGGGTTGGCGTTTTTCGTCAGCCTCTCAATCAACCCTAGAGTGATCGCTTTTAGGCTTACATTTGATTTTGGCTACAAAATTTTACGAATGGATGGGTGCCCTTCACACTCAACCTATGCTATTTCTAGTTCTAGGAAGGGAAATTTCAGGTTAATATCCTCCCTGTTTAACGTCCCCGAGCCAGAACATTCTTCTAATGAGTTATTTATTTGTTCACAATTCTTTGCCGATGCAACTTGGGAATAATCGTTTGAGAGTTATGCTGAAACAAACAGATCCATTTTATAAAGAGCAAGAATTTCCTTTATGTAATCAACATGTGTGATGCCAAATTAGATGGAAATCGGGCAAACCGTCCACGAGTTACGGTGAAACATACAGACTGACAAATTGAAGGAATTAAAATCATCAAGTTAAAACTCAGAATTAACGAAAGATAAATAAATATAGAACTAATAATAATATCTATTATAATCACACAAAATTAATATAACCACACATCAACAGTTCAAAATTTCAATGCGAGTTTAGACATCTCCACTAACTTCAAACTACATGAAAAGGTATGTATCAACGTATTGGTGGATGTGCTACTTTTCTCTGTAGTAAATTTTGGATGCAACCCTCTGTTGTAGATCAAAGCAGGTAAGAATCATAATATACTCACAATCATTATAATAACTTACCTATAGGAATCAAACACTGAGGCAGCATGTAAAGTATAGGGTACCTTCCATTTTTTTTCTAAGTTCAAGACTTCAGGCTGAACTAGTATCTGGGAAAAAAATGCTACCTATATCTTATGTTATGTATTAGGTATAGGTAATAAAATAATTGAAATAATATCAAGTGAGTCCCAGACAAAATTAATGGTACTAATTTCTAATCTCATCTATCATTACTTGCAATACATACCTATACCTATGTAGGTATTGGTACCTATCTACTTGTAACTAATTTGAACTAAAGTGCCTATAAGAAGGGAAAAAATACATTAACCTAGAATACCTATTTATCCATATTAAATAGGTAATAGAACGAAAGATAAATAAATATAGAACCAATAATAATAACTATTATAATGACACAAAATTAATATACCCACACATCATTTCAAAATTTCAATGATGGGAGTTTAGAACTTTAGACATCTCCACTAACTTCAAACTACATGAAAAGGTATGTATCAACGTATTGGTGGATGTGCTACTTGTCTCTGTAGTAAATTTGAATTTCCTCTTAGATTAGCTATTAAGTTCAATAACTGAAAAAATAATGTACCTACCTTTGAAAAAGTAGGCAGGTAGGTATACCTATTTCATCAAACTCTCAACTATTATTTTTTTTTTTTATTATTATTATTCTTTGTGAACTAAAGTTCAAGCAAATTAAAAATTGTATATAAATGTAGAGAAACAAGAAAGTAAATAGGAAAATCTTTACATAAAAAGTTATCATGTTTTTATTTTTTAATACTAATAAAGTTAGGTAGGTTCCTACTTACCATCTTACCAAAGAAGTTTTTCCTTTACATATTAAAATTACCCTCAAATATCTTTTCAATTTATCAGCACCTGTAAGCCTCCTTTCAACAAAAATCCGACAAACTGGTCAGCTATGGTGAAACAGGCAGACAAACCAAATTAAAAATCCGGTTAAAATTTAGAACCTACATTGTTGAATGACTATTCCTTACAATACCTACACTTAACTTTTTCTAGGTAGGTAGGTAGATACCAAAAAATTAAAGCTCAAAGCAATGACATCATTTGATAGAGAAAATCAATATAAAGTGACCAATCGCCCAACTATTTGGATTGCCCAATGTAAGGGTGGCCCATAGATTGCTTATTCACAGATACATTCCTTCTATGATGCATTATAGAACTCACAATACAAAACAAAATGTAAAATGTACAAGTCAAATAAAATGGATAACAATATGGATAAAGATCATGTTATTAATATGAATAGAGCTAGATATTTGTGAACAATAATACCTGTTAGAGTCCACTCTGTTTAGCTTCCAACATCATAACTCTCAATTTTCTCACAATTTTGAACAATGAATTATGATGAATTGGTTAAACAATATTACTGTAGTCAATAGAACATCACAAAACTCACTCCCTAGAGTGCAATAGACCTAAACAGAAATGGAGGCGGTACATAAGAAAAACGAATGAAGACCGACTTCAAACATGATAAAATGAACTCTTAATAATTAGTAATCAGGTAGGTATACCTACATATAGTTCAAATGAATAGTGCGATGTTTCAATAATTGAGTTTTTGGTGGATGTGCAAATTACCCACGACGGAAATGGATTTAAAGTTCAAAGAATTATTACAATTCTTTTCCAATTCAAAACATTTAACTCAAAAGTAACTTACTAAAGCTCATTTGAAAACAATAGATAAAATAATGGGTAAATACTACTGATCCCACTCTGAGAACTTACAGCTTATAGTCTCTTCACTCGTCATCTACAAACTACCAACAATAACCCAAGCTCTAGGTGAGGAACCAATAGATTGCTCCAATAAGCAATAGCAAAATTCTACAGGTAGCATAAAACAAGTAGGCAAACACTGTTACAAGAACCATAACAATATATACGTAAAAACAGTAGCTCACTCAACCTTTATTGCAAAGAATTAAGGAAGTGAAAAAAATGTTTTGAAACTGAAGTCAAAACGATAAACAATAACAAGTCAGGTGACTTTCGCAGAATATGGAACAAAAAATGTTCCGAAGAAGAAAAGGATCCAAAAGGATCTCAAAATTAGGACATAATATGTTTTGTATTGTTTTCTGTCTTGTCACTTTTATTTTGAAAAAGTATCTCATGACTTTTGTTTAACATACGTAAAGTTATTGTTGGAAATATCATTTCTCTATCATGATACCTCTATATCTATCATAAATATTGTCTCTTTTCTTTCTCATGATAAATGTCATTTTCTTGTGTTCTCTCTTCTCTTCTCTATCCAAATTCCAAATGCTTCTTCTTTCCATTGTGAGTCTTTTCTTTCTCATGATAAATGTCATTTTCTTGTGTTCTCTCTTCTCTTCTCTATCCAAATTCCAAATGCTTCTTCTTTCCATTGTGATATTGATATTGGAAATATTTGTTGCTTTTCATAGTAGAAGTAGAATATTTCTCACTATGGCACGATGTAAGCGCTTGAATATATTGAAATGGGCTTCGATAGTTGGACCCAATTTTGAGGAAAATTGGCAACATGGTTTACCTTCAAACCCGATTTGCCTCGGCAGCATGGAGGATATGAAGGTATATTAAATTTGTATGTACATATTATGTATAGATATATATACATATATAATAGTAGATCTGTCATATGACAGGTTTCAGCAGAACCTTCTCCAGCTTTCTCGATCTTGGGCATCATTCTTCCTGTTGCTTTTCATGGTAGAATATTTCTCACTATGGCACGGTGTAAGCGCTTGAATATATTGAACTTTATTCAAATAATGGGCTTCGATAGTTGGACCCAATTTTGAGGAAAATTGGCAACATGGTTTACCTTCAAACCCGATTTGCCTCGGCAGCATGGAGGATATGAAGGTATATCAAATTTGTACAGACATATGTATAGATATTAGAAGCCATTAATAAAACTAAGAAAATGAAGAAAGAGGAGCTGTAGGTACAAGAAGAAGAGAAAGAAGAAAAAGAAAGAGAAGAAGCTAAACCTGCAATCAATCCGGAGACAGCAGCTGAAATAGCCTCAGATTTAATGCTCAATATAAAAAGAGATGAATCATACCCTCCTAAGTTAACCATTAACCATGCTAACCCAAAAATGCTTAACATTAATGTGACTTTAAATTGCATACATATGTATAGATAATAGATGTTATTAATAAAACTAAGAAAATTAAGAAAGAGGAGGTGTAGGTACAAGAAGAAGAAAAAGAAAGAGAAGAAGCTAAAACTGCAATCAATCCGGAGACAGCAGCTGAAATAGCCTCAGATTTAATGCTCAATATAAAAAGAGATGAATCATTCCCTCCTAAGTTAACCATTAACCATGCTAACCCAAAAATGCTTAACATTAATGTGACTTTAAATTAAGAGCTCAGGTGGTGTTCACATGAGGACAATCTCCCTAACCCTCTTACATTTTTGGACTTTATTTATTTATACAAACACCCTTAGACTCGCAGTTTCTGTGCCATAACACGAGTAATAAAACTAATCTTGTGCATCATTTTCCATATCCTCCTCTCACGTTATTTTGGCGTTATGCTAAGCAAAGTGGTTTAGAGAGAATTTCAGAGGAAATACCTCTATAGCATAGCAGTTTTTAATACTAATAGTACCTAATATTGCCAGCCAGCTACACACGTTCAGATAAGGTATATCAGCACTCAGCAGACAATCTTATCAGGTGCTTTGTATGGAAACAAACCGACAAACTAAATGGAAAATTGTCAATTTTGAAGTTTTTCTTAATTTTACTTCCTTCGTACAATAGTTGTAATGATTAGACTGGACAATTCAGTAATAATTCGAAACTTGAACTTCCTTTTTATAAATAACTAATTGCCGCAACAACCTTATCAATAAGTCCAAGTAATGAAAAGAAAACTACCTATTCAGTAGTATTCAGCACTCTCACAGGTATCGAACTGAGTCCTAATCCTAACCCACATTATGGTATACAGTCCCAATCAATGGCTGAATGGTCTCCACATTCTACCCCACTCTAAGGGTTAGGACCCAGTTCAGATAAGGTATATCAGCAGACAATCTTATCAGGTGCGCGTTGTATGGAAACAAACTGACAAAATAAATGGAAAATTGTCAATTTTTGAAGTTTTTCTTAATTTTACTTCCTTCGTACAATGGTTGTAATGATTAGACTGGACAATTCAGTAATAATTCGAAACTTGAACTTTCTTTTTCTAAATAACTAATTGCCGCAACAACCTTATCAATAAGTCCAAGTAATGAAAAGAAAACTACCTAGGTATTCAGAAGTATTCAGCAGTCTCACAGCTATCAAACTGAGTCCTAACCCACATTAGTCCCAATCAATGGCTGAATGGCCTCCACATTCTATGTGGGTCCAAACTTTCCTCTCTGCCTCTCTGTACGCTACACACCTACCCAATTCAATTTCTACACTCCTTGGGGAAATAAACACAACACAAAATAATATTCAAAATGAGCAGCAACTAAAAAAATAAAATAAAAACACTCACACACATGTAGGTATGTGTATAGGTAGGTATGTAGGTACCTACAAACAAACAAAAAAGTAGAAAAAGTAATAATAATAATTTGCTATGAATAATATTTCATGTTTGAACTCAATTGGTTTGAATAATTTAATATACAGGGTTGTACTGGGCGTTTTATTACTTTTATTCACTAAGGGGTGCCAAAGCGAGACTTTTAACTGTAAAAAATATATAGGGATGGTAAAATTTGGCAAGGGTATGTTAATTTTTCACGAATAACTTCTTTCACAAACTGGATGATTCATCAGGAACCCATATAAAAGATTCAGATATACCTACCTATTATTATTTTATTTCTATAACAAGTAAAAAAAACAAAGTTGTCAGCTTTAATTTCTAGGTCTAACAAAGATCCATGTACCTATTAGGTATTATTTTTCCTCATCTATTTCCATTCTCTGTTTCAGCATTGGAGTTGGAAGGGCCCACTTCGAGAAGCAACCACCCAGTAATCTGCGCAAGTCCAACTTCTTCCATTCGCGGATTTCGCGATCATGTTCGCGGATTTGGCGCGGATTTGGCGATTTTGTTCGCGGATTTTGCGATTATGTTCGCGGATTTGGCAATTATGTTCGCGGATTCGCGTCCCGAATAAGTTTTGGATATTTGGCAAGCCTACCTCTATCCAAACCTCTTTAAAAAAGTCGAAATAACTGCAACCCCTGCGGGAGTCAGTTTGAATGGACCTTCATTAAGTTACCGAGTCTAAAATTCTTAAGGTAATAACAATTTTAACACAAGTTAAAATGTTAATGTTGTTAAGCAAAAGCTTGAATTTTGTAATATTGTTAACACTTTGTTACAGATACAGCAAGTCCAAGCTTCATATTCATTAGGTTTTATGGCTCTCCAATGATTTTCCATTCCAAGAAGAAAGGTGATAAAAACTTCTGTCGGAAAAACTGATGCAAAAGCTTTGAATAATTTCCATGAAAGCTGTTGGGATAAATTTTTATGAGTCATTTCATGTTTGGTATTCTTTTTATTCGCATTCTTTACACTTTTTTTATGGAGACTTAGTTGGATAATTACCCAATTTGATGTTAAGACCTGAAATAAAAAAAAGTTCACAACCTATAGAAAGCCTACCTACCTATATAGGTATATAGGTACCTATATATATATTTTCAAGAGGTGAGATCTTTTTTTTTAGGTTTCATAGGCATAAAATTTTCGTTATTTCACTGAAGTTGAAGTCCTAGTAGAATAAACATTTTTTTCTTTGCTATTTTGATCTGATGGTGAGAATCTGAGTCTTCTCGAAAGATCACCAAATTTTCTTTTGCTGGAAACTTGGAAAGTCAAAACTCAATTTTGTCTTTTGAAATGTTTCCTAAAATATTTTATGTAGGCATTCCACTTTGATATTTTTTTTTTTTTTTTTTTTTTTTTTTTTTTTTTTTTTTTTTTATGTATAGATATTAGATGCTATTAATAAAACTAAGGAAATGAAGAAAGAGGAGGTGTAGGTACAAGAAGAAGAAGAAGAAAAAGATAGAGAAGAAGCTAAACCTGCAATCAATCCGGAGACAGCAGCTGAAATAGCCTCAGATTTAATGCTCAATATATAAAAAGAGATGAATCATACCCTCCTAAGTTAACCATTAACCATGCTAACCCAAAAATGCTTAACATTAATGTGACTTTAAATTAAGAGCTCAGGTGGTGTTCACATGAGGACAATCTCCCTAACCCTCTTACATTTTTGGACTTTATTTATTTATACAAACACCCTTAGACTCGCAGTTTCTGTGCCATAACACGAGTAATAAAACTAATCTTGTGCATCATTTTCCATATCCTCCTCTCACGTTATTTTGGTGTTATGCTAAGCAAAGTGGTTTAGAGAGAATTTCAGAGGAAATACCTCTATAGCATAGCAGTTTTTAATACTAATAGTACCTACCTAATATTGCCAGCCAGCTACACACATTCAGATAAGGTATATCAGCACCAGCAGACAATCTTATCAGGTGCGCGTTGTATGGAAACAAACTGACAAACTAAATGGAAAATTGTCAATTTTTGAAGTTTTTCTTAATTTTACTTCCTTCGTACAATGGTTGTAATGATTAGACTGGACAATTCAGTAATAATTCGAAACTTGAACTTTCTTTTTCTAAATAACTAATTGCCGCAACAACCTTATCAATAAGTCCAAGTAATGAAAAGAAAACTACCTAGGTATTCAGAAGTATTCAGCAGTCTCACAGCTATCAAACTGAGTCCTAACCCACATTAGTCCCAATCAATGGCTGAATGGCCTCCACATTCTATGTGGGTCCAAACTTTCCTCTCTGCCTCTCTGTACGCTACACACCTACCCAATTCAATTTCTACACTCCTTGGGGAAATAAACACAACACAAAATAATATTCAAAATGAGCAGCAACTAAAAAAATAAAATAAAAACACTCACACACATGTAGGTATGTGTATAGGTAGGTATGTAGGTACCTACAAACAAACAAAAAAGTAGAAAAAGTAATAATAATAATTTGCTATGAATAATATTTCATGTTTGAACTCAATTGGTTTGAATAATTTAATATACAGGGTTGTACTGGGCGTTTTATTACTTTTATTCACTAAGGGGTGCCAAAGCGAGACTTTTAACTGTAAAAAATATATAGGGATGGTAAAATTTGGCAAGGGTATGTTAATTTTTCACGAATAACTTCTTTCACAAACTGGATGATTCATCAGGAACCCATATAAAAGATTCAGATATACCTACCTATTATTATTTTATTTCTATAACAAGTAAAAAAAACAAAGTTGTCAGCTTTAATTTCTAGGTCTAACAAAGATCCATGTACCTATTAGGATTATTTTTCCTCATCTATTTCCATTCTCTGTTCAGCCATTGGAGTTGGGAAGGGGACCCACTTCGAGAACAATCCACCCAGTAATCTGCGCAGTCCAACTTCTTTCCACTTATGTGATCGCCTGTATGACAGTCCCTGCGATCAACCCTGGCTGGAGATTAGAGAGCGACCGCGTTCATCGCGATTCAGTTGAGAAGGATCAGGTTAGCCAAACTGGACATGAAATGCAGATTTGATTTTATTCCAGAAGAAATTGTTTCCCTCGACAAGCCGCCTGTAGCTTATGTTAATTTTCTGAACAGAAAGAAAATTTTAAAATAAAAAATTTTAAAAAAAAAAAAAAAAAAAAAAACTACCGACCTAATACTTTTTTTGATGCTTAAATGGCAGGATTCTCACACTGTGAGCTCTTCCACCCAACCAATGATCGCCTTCAGTCTAAGTCGGTTGGCGGGATAGGTAAGTTAAATCTGGTTAAGGAGTTGTTAGCTCAGAAGAAGTTCTACGTTATGGCTGATTTCAATTGATAAGAAGGCTAATAGGAACATTGAAGATGAAGCTAATATTAAGACTACAGGCTTTTAATAGGCAGTAAATAATTATATCGAATTTCAATCTCTGTCTTTCCACTTCCTTCCCTAGCTCCTTCTTCTATTTCTCTCCTTCTCTTCTCTCTCTCTCATACAGGCTTCTGTATGGTCTCACATTACTGGGGAGTCTAATCCTCATGGCGGCTTTTAACGATGATTTAAACCCAAGACTTGAACATTTCACTAATGGGACATTTTTCAATCATTCAAAAGCAATAAACGAATCATTAAATAAATGGATAATTATAAATATTAGATTTTTTTAAAATCAGTTAAAGCTGTGGCAAATCAAAAAGATATTTAAAATCTTTTATACCTAAATCGAGAATTTCATTATCTTATTGACAAGTCCTTTTTGGGCAGTTCTCCCCAAGTGATTCTCCCCAAATCTCCAAGTGATTCATTTGCCAAAACCATCCATCAAAGTTAGGCTAAACGCTGCATACCTATACTGTTCCGGAATCTAATAACAATTTTCACCATCAGATTCTTCTTCCAAGTTCTCCAATTTCTACTCTGACATGAGGCGGGTTTCTTATTTCACATCCTATCATCTCTCCCTATTACTTCCTACTTATTTCTCCTCCCTCTCCTTCTCCTCCTCCTCCTCTTCCTCTCCTCC
This sequence comes from Diaphorina citri, assembly GCF_000475195.1. NCBI lineage: Eukaryota > Metazoa > Arthropoda > Insecta > Hemiptera > Psyllidae > Diaphorina > Diaphorina citri. The sequence continues at coordinate 43,420 of NW_007378986.1, forward strand.
TTATCTTCCTCTTCCTCTTTTCCTTACCAGGTTAGCTCTCCAGGAAAATTTCAAGGAAATTCGAATTATTCCGAGACTTAATTCTTTGTGATTTATCGCCAATCTCGTTGTGTACACCTCCATCTTCCAGAAAACACGTTTTGGTTGCTTCTTTTTTATGAAGGCATTAAAATCTTCAATTTATTGGTCTTTCTCTACAAACTCTCAGTTGACGCAAATAAGACAAGAATCTGATGTGACCCATTTTAATTGGAGCCCATTAATTCTCCAAAATTTGCTAAGAATTGAAGACCCCCCGGGAAAAAAGATGGGAGTCCAATTTAAAAAAAAAAATTAGTTAGGTACGTTACTGAGTTAGGTACGTTTCAAAGTTTAAAACGCGATTTTCTCGAAATGAGAAAAGGTGGACTCCCATCTTTTTTCCCGTGGGGTCTTCAATTCTTATAACTTGAAACGAATATGGGTACCTATACGGTGTTTCTAGTTTTTCTCATCGTAAATAAAATATGTCTCTTAAACATAATATGTATGGCACAGAGTATAAGCATGTTATTAATATTATGACATGTGGCATAATTTATTTATTTTACAAACCGACTAATTATCTCTAGGAATAACCCACTGTCCCATTCGTAGAATGAGAGCCATTTTGTTTCAGTCAGAAAAAATAAACGAATCATATTTTACACTTTACCGCGAACATCCCAGTGTGTAATATATTACAAATCTCGTTGCCTTTCGCCACACAAGAATTTTAACAAAATTATTTTGTAAAAATTTGCCGCACACCATAGATTTCTGCCATCTGCCATAAAATCTCCTCTCTCTCTCTCTCTCTCTCTCTCTCTCTCTTTCTTTCAAACGCCCCCTGAGACAGCAAAATCATATAACTTAGAGGCAACCATCATAATTTTAACTTGACTTGCTGGCATTTCGTATTAATTTGTACCTAATACCTCCTTGTACCCATCACAGCAAAATTTCAAAGAGGCTAAATAAAAAATAAATAAAATCCCCCCTTCCTAACCAGAAATAATTTTTCGACAGTGCACAACTCACAACTGATGTGTCACTTTATGTCGCGAATTCCGACCATGTTAAATCAAACGTGTCGCTAGGTGCGCGAATTTCAAGAGCAAGAAACGACACTCAAAAGAACATCATCACTATAAAAGAATAGATCTATGTATGCAAGAGGGGTTATCTCCTTTTTAAGTAAAATAAAAATTATTTCAAAACTGTTCTAGTTCTACACAAAACTCGATTTTCAACTTTATGAGGGCTTCTTGAATAAAGCCCCTTCAAATTTTAATGAACAAATGAACAAGATTTCCGCCAACAACAATGAGATGAGATGTGGGTATCAAAGTTTCAAAATTTCGGGTGGGTTTGGGGTCCAAGTTGTGAGGTTGGGGGGCCAACGTCGTGAGGGTTGGGGGTAGGGTTGCCAACCGTACGTTATTTCCCGGAACAATCCGTATTTTTGTCAAAAATCAAATGTTCCGCCGGAACCAACCTTTGTTCCGGTTTTTTTCCAAATCTATGGAAAATACGGGAACTGACTAATAAACAGAAAAAAAAAAATACAAAAAAAAGTTGAAAAAGATAGGTAGGTACGTACGAAAAACACAAAAACCCGCGAGACAAGTAGGTATTTTTTCAGCCTTTTAGCATGTGATTTTTAGTAGCACGGATTCAAAAACGGATTATTTGTAATTTAGTACCTATCCTTGGGTAAAGCAGTTTTACCCAAGGATAGGTACAAGGATGTTTTTATTTCGAATTACTTTATTGGTATTTGCTCTTTTTTTTATTTGATGCAAAATAGTTTTTTTGGGGGGGGGGATGAAGGTTAACACATTAGGTTTAGGATATCCGGCTAGATATTAGGTTAGTAGATCATTTGCGCTTTTGCCTTCACACCAAAAATCCCCTCAAAATATTTTTATCTCGTGATATGCACGAAGGTATACCTACATAGATATATTTAATTAAATATGTATGTTAGGTAGTAGATAACAACTTATATGGGATCATAAAAAAACCCCTTCAAATCAGGGAATAATGTAGGTTACACGCATCGTGTTTTATAAGGCCGGGTTATACCTAAACCCTTAAGGTGTGAGGAAGAGAGGAAGAGGCATAAACCCTGTGGTGTGAGCGAGAGGGGGAATCATGTTCGAAACATAAAACATTGTTTGAATATTTTTTCCCCGAGAACTTAGAAACAAAAGTTTGAATATTTCGGGTTTGAGGGAGTAGTTTTATGTAAGAGTAAGAGGACATTATGGTGACGGTGACAAGTGACATCGCACATTGCTCTGCTGTTATTAAAAATTGGTCAAGATGCAATTATTTTCATTCATATTTTTTTAAATAGGTAATGTTGTAAAATTCAATTTTTTATAAGGTACATCTATATCTATCTGTCTATGTTTACTTGTTTACGGGAGAAGAATCTTTGACTATGAGGCATAATGACCAAAAATTCGTCATGTGAACTATAAATTAACTGCCCTTGAAATTCCCTTTACATGCTGAATCAATATGTACCAATTTCATAATAATCGTCTAGCAACCGGAGGTGATTCCAAAGATAATTAATAGAGGTATCTTCATGAACATACTCAGCATAATAGCTACTTACTTTGGTAATTTTCAGGGTTCAGATGTTTCTAATAAAAAAAGGACAACCGAGAAATCTTTTGATCCTTATTTTTTACTCCTTTTTTTCGTTGTAAATTTAATGCAAAATCCTTTGCAAAGACTAACAGAACACTTCATGAACTTCTCTGAGTGAGCACAACTTTTATCACAGGCCTCCTCACCTCCCAGTGACCACGTGCTCTGTAGAACTTTGTTGTCTGTTAAATATATAACCAGTGTAACCTTTTTATATAGGAAGCTTTAACGACAAAATCTAATCCATGCAATTGCTAAAATAAAAGAGACCTCTTTTTGTTACCTAATGACCTAAAATGTAAAATATCTACTCGTACCAAAATAAGTAGGCATGTACATGGGCATTTTAGAAATTTCAAGTGGGACTTATTCACCATGGTATATTTGTCACATCCACCAACAAAGTATTCAAAATTCAACTATACTCTCGTCTACTAAATACATACCTAGTTTGAATTTTATTAAACCTCCAAAGCCTTTTACTTCTACAATAATCAGATATCTAATATTAAATGTAAATATATAACCAGGGTAACCTTTTTATAGGAACCTTTAACGACAAAATCTAACCCATGCAATGGTTAAAATAAAAGAGACCTCTTTTTGTTACCTAATGACCTAAAGTGTAAAATATCTACTCGTACCAAATTAAGTATTAGGCATGTACATGGGCATTTTAGAAATTTCAAGTGGGACTTATTCACCATGGTAAATTTATCACATCCACCAACAAATTCTTCAAAATTCAACTACTCTCGTCTACTAAATACATAGTTTGAATTTTATTAAACCTCCAAAGCCTTTTACTTCTAGAATAATCAGTTATCTAATATTGAATTAAGTACTTTGCTTAGTTTCCAACTTTTACTTTATTTTACTTAATTTCAAACTTTGTTCTTTGTTCCAGGAGTTCGACAAGAACAAGATATTTTTGTTCGACTCATCGATTCTGTTACCAAACAGGTAAGAAATATAATTTATCTTTATTATTACCTATATGTACCTAGGATACATCGGTGCTAATAGCTACTATCTTATGGTTCAGTAAAGTTTCCGATCGCGTCCTAGTTCTAAAAGGGACGAACTTAAGTGAAAATCGTCAGCAAATCTAGAACTAACTTCGTTTTCATATAAGTATAGGCAAGAGAAGATGTTCAATTTTCAGACCGCTTTTCTTCTCTGACCTTTCAAATAAGGTATGGTGCAAATCAAAGAATCAAATAATGAAACACGATGTAACCAAACACCTCAACACAGAAAAATACAAAAAAATCAGAAACAATACATCCCCCCCTCCATTGTCCATAGAACAACAAGAATGTTGCTGCAACATGAATGCAACAAAGCAAGCAACATGATGCATGCATAATTTTCACGATTTTCGTAACAATATTAAAATTCAATTACGATCATGCAAACAAAACACGTCAGTTTCCCAACCCTCTAAACGAAACTTTCAAACCTCCAACGGAAATGTTAAAGGAAACAACTGATTTCCCCTTTGCAGGTTGCCTGAATAATTTTCCTGTAGGATTTTTTTAATCCTTATGAGGAGAAGCTGGTTCTCAAACGAAGTAGATAGAGAACTTTATCCCCTCTCCTGTACGTATATTTCTTCAGTGGCACGCTTCCACTGATTGATAGTGGTTTCATAGATTGAGATGTTTGCATTAGAAAAACATATCTAATCAAACAAGAGAACTTTATCCCCTCTCCTATATTTCTTCAGTGGCACGCTTCCACTGATTGATAGTGGTTTCATAGATTGAGATGTTTGCATTAGAAAAACATATCTAATCAAACAGTCACGGATGGTGATTGGGTTGTTGGGGGAATCTTGGGATTGAGGGATTATTTCGTTTTGGTTAGGGACTTTGTCAAGACGAAATTCTGAAACACATAACGGAATTTGTTCCGCATATTTCTATGGTGTAATCAGAGGTATTTCGTTTTGGTTAGGGACTTTGTCAAGACGAAATTCTGAAACACATAACGGAATTTGTTCCGCATATTTCTATGGTGTAATCAGAATTGGGATTTTGTCTGCATTGTTTCTACTTTCGAGTTTGCTCTGGGTTCTTCCATTATAAGAATGTTATCCTACCCAATACTTTTCATTTGCTTTCTAATATAATTCCCCTGCACTCAATACTTTCTATCTAAATACCGTCCAATCCAGCACTGGTTTCGTTTTGGTTAGGGACTTTGTCAAGACGAAATTCTGAAACACATAACGCAATTTGTTCCGTATATTTCTATGGTGTAATCAGAATTTGGATTTTGTCTGCATTGTTTCTACTTTCGAGTTTGCTCTGGTTCTTCCATTATAAGAATGTTATCCTACATCCTACCCAATACTTTTCATTTGCTTTCTAATATAATTCCCCTGCACTCAATACTTTCTATCTAAATACCGTCCAATCCAGCACTGGAACACATAACGGAATTTGTTCCGTGTATTTCTATGGTGTAATCAGAATTTGGATTTCGTCTGCATTGTTTCTACTTTCGAGTTTGCTCTGGTTCTTCCATTATAAGAATGTTATCCTACTCAATACTTTTCATTTGCTTTCTAATATAATTCCCCTGCACTCAATACTTTCTATCTAAATACCGTCCAATCCAGCACTGGTCTCAATTGCAAAGGCGGAAAGCAATCAGCATAATTCCGTACACATCCCGGTGTAATAGATTCCTTCCTCCTCCTCCTCCCTCCCCCCTCACTCCCACTCTCATTATTTTTATGTATGTATACAGGAGGCAATTTTCATTTTTCACCAAACGCCTCCCTCCCCCCTCTTCAACCACGTGTCAAGCGTCTGTCTAACACGTGACCTAGGGCCGGGAGCCGGGAAAATCTGAAGCTAAAACAAGCGATACTCCCCCCTCCCTCACTCCCACTCTCATTATTTTTATGTATACATGAGGCAATTTTCATTTTTCACCAAACGCCTCCCTCCCCCCCTCTTCAACCACGTGTCAAGCGTCTGTCTAACACGTGACCTAGGGCCGGGAGCCGGGAAAATCTGAAGCTAAAACAAGCGATAGCATCTTGGTCGAAGATTATCAGGCGGGATTTAATCTCCCCCCACCTTCTACATCTTCCCTGGGATTTTCACTTTTTTTTATTTCGAATTTTATTTCCATAAAGGAAATGGAAATTGATGTTGCCTCAATTTTTGTTACATTAATGAGTTTTTAAATAATTAGATTTGTTAAAATTTTATTGCCATGATCCTTTTGTTTTTTGTCTTCGGCAATAAAAAGTTGTATTTTATTATTCTTTTTTAGGTTTATCTATCGACGTACCTATTCGTTTGGGAAGACAATGTTATCTTGGAGTTTCAATTCGCTTTACTGCGTGATTACCGAAATATTTCGTATTTATTTTCTGATTATGTTATATCAAAGTTCCTTGTGATACACATGGCTAGGAGTTCTTGGTAGACAAATGCTTCGTCTTTTCGCCACAGAAATTGGTAGAAGTAAACTGTACCTATTCGTTTGGGAAGACAATGTTATCTTGGAGTTTCATCAATTCGCTTTACTGCGTGATTACCGAAATATTTCGTATTTATTTTCTGATTATGTCATATCAAAGATCAAAGTTCCTTGTGATACACATGGCTAGGAGTTCTTGGTAGACAAATGCTTCGTCTTTTCGCCACAGAAATTGGTAGAAGTAAACTGAAGGATTAAGTAATCTGGTTCTCTATATCTACTGTCGATCCTTTGACACCCCGAGAAGACGGTCTAGCTGAGTCAAAAGCTCTTTCGATATCAAACAAAGGAATAGAAAAAGTCCTAAATAAATAAAACAATGATCATGAAAGAAACACATAAAATTTCTGTAGATAAAACCATGCAGTAAAATAGAAAAAGTCCTAAATAAATAAAACAATGATCATGAAAGAAACACATAAAATTTCTGTAGATAAAACCATGCAGTAAAAACAAAATTGAGAAATGAAAAATGAAAGCATCCCTGTTTGTTTGTTTTTCAAAGATTTTCCAACCTGATTAGAGAGCATATTTCTCCCTAGACCTAAGTATGATATAGCATCCCTGTTTGTTTGTTTTTCAAAGATTTTCCAACCTGATTAGAGAGCATATTTCTCCCTAGACCTAAGTATGATATATGGTTTTGATTGATTGTGATCTTAAAGAGGTTTTAAAACTATAAAAGGGCACTGGTTTTCAAAAGAAAAATAATGTTCATTTATCCTTTCCAAAGGCAAACTTTCAATATTTCCCTAACTTCTTTGGAAATTTCGGCATACGTTTTCCGATTTTATCAACTCCTTTTTCAAAATAAAACTGTAGAGTCAAAAGCCCATGTAATATTAATACAGCTTTGTGCTTTCCTAAAGAAATAAAGGCAAACATTCAATATTTCCCTAACTTCTTTGGAAATTTTGGCATACGTTTTCTGATTTTATCAACTCCTTTTTCAAAATAAAACTGTAGAGTCAAAAGCCCATGTAATATTAATACAGCTTTGTGCTTTCCTAAAGAAATACTTTGGGATAAAATTAATTTACTTAGACATACATACACCCATTTTTCATTTCTCTAAATCTCTTCTGATTGACGTTGGCTCTTTTTAAAGGCTCCTTTTTAATAGGTATTTCCTTAGTGTTAATGATGTCTTTTTTCAACTTGATATGTCCTTCCAGTTTTCCATTTCCTATGTGTATGTAAAATTGTTGCGAAAACATCATCACCTGTAGCATCCTTGTCCTCAACTTATCTCGGCTGCATTACCCCATTGGCTGAATAATTAATAAACAACATTACCAGCGCACTCATGCAACTTTACTGATAACATTATGTTTCCTGTATGATCACTAAGCATATTGAACGTCAGCTGAAATGTAAGTGGTGTCATTTATATTCAGTCAATTGGGTTTTCAATAAGACCACCACACTAGCTAATATTCCACCCTTATAGTTCTTCCTTTCAAGTCAATTTTTCCATCAGAATCTACGGGGTGGATTGAAATGTAGTTGAATTTGGAAAGGGTCATTCACAAATGACTTATTTTTTTGGTAGAGCCGATATTTTGTCACCCTGTACAGGATATTTTTTATACAACATAAAGGATTAGTCTCCTCAATGCAGGATCTTCATTCATTTATCTATCTTTTGCACCAGGATTACACTTGTCCTCCCAGATATACAACAGGGATATTTATGTGTATTGTGTTGTTCCTTGTGCTTCCTCTCCTCTCCAGTATCGGGAACATTGTATGCTCTCTCCTAAACTTATTGATTTTCCAACTTGGAAGTTTAAACATCAAATATTATTTTATGTTTACTTTTCCTTCTTCGCTTCTCCTCCTTCCCGATATCTTCCGTTCGTTAGATGACATATTTCTCGTCCTCAAATTTGTCTTTTATTACATTCCAAAGTCTTGTACCGCTACCACTCCGGAGTTATTTCTCAATTTTTATTGCTTTTGATTTGGAAAATTAAGAAAAATTTACGAGATTCTTCTTTTCCTTCTCTTCTTGAAGATTGCTGGGCGGGAGATTATGATGATATTGAACATGGCGAAGATGAGGGGGGAATGAGAAATGGACATGACATCAAGGATAGATCAGAAGGGAGGAGGAATAGGGGAAAGAAAATGGAGTGAGAACATTGGCTAAACTTATTCCAAGGAACACGGTAACGCGCTTGCTTGCCACGAAGAAAGTCCCGGGTTTGATGTCCACCATCGACAAAAAATTTGAGCTCCCATTTTTTCTATTACAAATATTTGAAAATACTACTTTCTGATGAGGAGCGCACTTTTTAGATTGTTCTCCTGTTTTCTCGAAGAGAAGCGACATTACGTGACGCACAGACTTTGACGGGATTCAAAATGGCGGAAGCATTGTGCACGAAGCTTGCGTCCTTTATTGAAAATTATTCCCCGGTTTAAGTCCTGACTTAGGTTTTGCTGATCCTTGGCTTATTAGAAAGCCATTATACTATAATAATTATTATTCTAAACGAAAAATTGATATTTTTTTTTCTTATCATCGCAGAGGGGTTGGAAAAGTCAGGGGATTTTTTCCCTTCTTTTTTTAAGGAAGGGATCAACAGAGTGGTGGAGGAACATAGAGAGAGAGAGAGAGAGAGAGAGGGGGTAGGAAGAGAGAGAGAGAGAGAGATGCAGAACTACTGAATCATAACTATCCACTATCTTAAAAAAAAAAAAAAAAAAAAAAAAAAAAAACACCAACAACAACAACAACAACAACATTTTATCCTCTTGTTAATATAAAACTCTCGCTTTCTGGATATGCTTTGGATTCCGGAATGGCTTTAGGTTTAGGATATCCGGCTAGATATTAGGTTAGTAGATCATTTGCGCTTTCGCCTTCACACCAAAAATCCACTCGAAATATTTTTATCTCGTGAAATGCACGAAGGTATACCGGGAGGGATTAACAGAGGGGGGGAGGAATATATAAAGAGAGAGAGAGAGGGGGGGGGGTAGGAAGAGAGAGAGAGAGAGAGATGCAGAACTATTAAAAAAAAAAAAAAACATTTTATCCTCTTGTAAATATAAAACTCTCGCTTTCTGGATATGCATTGGATTCCGGAATGGTTTTAGGTTTAGGATATCCGGCTAGATATTAGGTTAGTAGATCATTTGCGCTTTTGCCTTCACACCAAAAATCCCCTCAAAATATTTTTATCTCGTGATATGCACGAAGGTATACCTACATAGATATATTTAATTAAATATGTATGTTAGGTAGTAGATAACAACTTATATGGGATCATAAAAAAACCCCTTCAAATCAGGGAATAATGTAGGTTACACGCATCGTGTTTTATAAGGCCGGGTTATACCTAAACCCTTAAGGTGTGAGGAAGAGAGGAAGAGGCATAAACCCTGTGGTGTGAGCGAGAGGGGGAATCATGTTCGAAACATAAAACATTGTTTGAATATTTTTTCCCCGAGAACTTAGAAACAAAAGTTTGAATATTTCGGGTTTGAGGGAGTAGTTTCATGTAAGAGTATGAGGACATTATGGTGACGGTGACATCGCACAATGCTCTGCTTTTATTAAAAATTTGTCAAGATGCAATAATTATTTTATTTCATATTTTTTAAACAATGTTGTAAAATTCAATTTTTTTATAGGTATACATCTATATCTATCTGATGTCTATGTTGATTGTCTACTGGAGAAGAATCTTCGACTATATGAGGAATAATGACCAAAAATTCGTCATGTGAACTATAAATTAACTGCCCTTGAAATTCCCTTTACATGCTGAATCAATATGTACCAATTTCATCCTCCTTCCTCTGACTCAACTGTTTTGTCGCTTATAGAATACGAACCATAGTTCCCTCAGTTACAATACCTCAACATTCAGCAATCGTACCACTAGGATAATTGGACAGAACACTTCATGAACTTCTCTGAGTGAGCACAACTTTTATCACAGGCCTCCTCACCTCCCAGTGACCACGTGCTCTGTAGAACTTTAGGAGCACGTGATGGCCAAAGAGTCAGCCGTCCAGATACCAACCACGTAGAGCGTTTCCAACTTCAGTGATTTATCATTGCATTAAACGTGCTATAGCCATCGGCTACATCAAGTTAAATAAAGCAAAAAGGATGTAAAAATGGAGCCACAAAGAAAGATTAGAAACCCGAAAACATTTTCGAATACTCATGGCAGATACTCGTACACTAACTAATAGCAAAAGAGTAGATGAAATACATCCAACAAACAAAGATTAGAAACCCGAAAACATTTTCGAATACTCATGGCAGATACTCGTACACTAACTAATAGCAAAAGAGTAGATGAAATACATCCTACATGAAATGCGAAAAAAGGATATCCAAGTAAAAACATTTCAGTCTCATTTATTCAGAACAAAGCAAACTTTTTTGAGGAATTCGGAAAAGAAAAGAAAAATAACCAAAGGAGAAGAGAAGAGACAGACGGAATGGGGAAGGAAGGAAGGAAGGAAGAGGTTTAGAGAAGAGAAGGGAGGAGAAAAAGTTAACACAATATCGCGAGATGTTTGTTTAAACTTTCCTGGAGAGAAGTTTGAAGGAAACTTTGGATGCTAAATATTCAAAGCTATTTGGAAGATTATCATGAAACTTTTACGCACACACACACATATCCCACATGAAAGCATGGAGAGAATTTCACCACAGACAGAAAGGTAGAAACAGAGGGAGGAGATGGTTTGGCTTTGAGAATGGTTGTTCGGATTCTTGGTGATGGATAGGAGAGATTAGCGACTTTGTGACGAGGTAAACAATCGTTTAATTTGAGAATGGTTGTTCGGATTCTTGGTGATGGATAGGAGAGATTAGCGACTTTGTGACGATATAAACAATCGTTTGGTTTAGTTAAAGAGTTTCTTAAGACGACCATTTCCGAAATTCGAAGATAACCACCATGTGTTATCCTAGCAAATTTGTATGAACTATGAAGTCCCTATAAAATATGAAGAAAAAAGCAAATAAAATTAATTACTGTGGGATGGAATTTAGACAGAACACTTCATGAACTTCTCTGAGAAAGCACAACTTTTATCACAGGCCTCCTCACCTCCCAGTGACCACGTGATCTGTGGAACTTTGTTGTCTGTGTGGTAACATTATTTGCGTGCCCATCGCTATCTCTAGATCTACTATTTCGATGGTAGGGGGGTCCTTCCTTCCCCTTCCCTTTGAGGTCATCAAAACGTGTTTCAAAGGTTGTGAATAGCTTTGGGACATGCATGTTTTATAAAACATAGATAGGAAAAGGCCAACAAGTTTGTTATTCTTCCTTTTGCTTTTTCTTCTTTCCGATGTTCGACTTTTTATAAAACCTCTTGTCCATTCTCAATATACCTACTTGTAGGTAAAAACTCAGTAGGAACTTTGAACTTATTTAATGTCATAAGGTAACTCCATTCCGAAACATTATGTGCCTTGTTTATACTTGTACATAGAATAAGTACATAAGTAGAAAGTACATACCTAAACTTATCCTGGTATTGCTGTCTGAATTAGGACTGAAAAGTCCCTGTTTCTGCGGAATAGGAATACACATGTTACTAATACACTAATTCATCTATAATCTATATAACATAATGTAGGTACTACAGATGATATCACTATGTATAACACATGAAAAACGCCACCATTGAAAAATTCCAACTTATGAAAACACATCTACTTGGTATTTTATACATACACTGGGTAGATTTCATATGGTAGAAGTGCTCTGCTTACATATCTTTCTTTCCTCTTTTAACTCTCTCTATCCCATACTGGTCCTATTTCTTAGTGATAGTTGTCCTATTGCTTAGTGATAGTAACAGTGGTCCTATTGCTTATTGTTCAATTGCTTCGTAAACGAAGGACGCCAAATCAAACTGAAAATCCTCAGCACTAGGTTGAATGATAATGATAGGTAAAAAAGTAGTGAAGTACACAAGTCATAAACCCAGAAGCTTTCCTAATCCATGATTCCAAAGAGAACTCCAAGAATATTTATGTAGAAAGAAGTGAACATCAGGAATGTGTCTATATTATCTGCTCAAACTACAACAACTAAGACACTAAAACTAACTACTAGTGTTCTTGTGGTTTCAGGGCAGAAATAGGTATACAATAAATAGCCCAAATCAATTCCTTCAATATTTTCAGCAAGGATAGTCCTTTGAAGGGAATAGGAAGATTTTTTTCAATATTTCTCCCTTTTTTTCTCTCCCCCCTCCTCCGTGATAGTAACAGTGATCCTATTGCTTAGTGATAGTTGTCCTATTGCTTAGTGATAGTAACAGTGGTCTTATTGCTTAGTGTTAGTAACAGTGGTCTTATTGCTTATTGCTCAATTGCTTCGTAAACGAAGGACGCCAAATCAAACTGAAAATCCTCAGCACTAGGTTGAGTGATAATGATAGGTAAAAAAGTAGTGAAGTACACAAGTCATAAACCCAGAAGCTTTCCTAATCCATGATTTCAAAGAGAACTTCAAGAATATTTATGTAGAAAGAGGTGAACATCAGGAATGTGTTTAATGTTTATATTATCTGCTCAAACTAAAACAACTAAGACACCAAAACTGATTCAGGACAGAAATAGGTATACAATAAATAGCCCAAATCAATTCTTTCAATATTTTCAGCAAGGATAGTCCTTTGAAGGGAATAGGAAGATTTTTTTCAATATTTTCATTCCTAATCCATGATTTCAAAGAGAACTCCAAGACTATTTTTGTAGAAAGGAGTGAACATCAGGAATGTGTTTATATTATCTGCTCAAACAAAAACAACTAACTCTAGTGTTCTTGTGGTTTCAGGACAGAAATAGGTATACAATAAATAGCTCAAATCAATTCTTTCAATATTTTCAGCAAGGATAGTCCTTTGAAGGGAATAGGAAGATTTTTTTTCAATATTTCTCCCTTTTTTTCTCTCCCCCTCCTCCTCCTTCTTCCTTCTCTCCCAACGTATAAAATACAGTTAGTTTTTCCTCTATACTGATTTTGATATCTGTCCTTGCACGCTCCCCAAGGAATTGTCTCTTGATCTCTTTTCTGTCCTTCTCCCCCCCTTTCTTCCCCTCCTTTCTCCTCCTCGTTCTCTTTTTCTTTTCCTCTTCCCCTTGTACAAACATATACGAAAATTTCACTTCCTGCAAAGGGTATACTCAGAAACGGAGCTGAACTTTTGTCGTACACAATATTGGAAAAGTCCAACATAACTTTATGTGCACACATGTTCTACCCCCCTTTCTTCCCCTCTATTCTCCTCCCCATTTTCTTTTTCTTTTCCTCTTCCCCTTGTACAAACATACGAAAATTTCACTTCCAGCAAAGGGTATACTCAGAAACGGAGTTGAACTTTTGTCGTACACAATATTGGAAAAGTCCAACATAACTTTATGTGCACACATGTTTTCTCTCTCTCTTTCTTTCTCTCTCTCTCTCCCTCTCTCTCTCTCTCTCTCTCTCTCTCTCTCTCTCTCTCTCTCTCTCTCTCTCTCTCTCCATGTCTTCTCTATTTTCTTCTCCTCCTCTTCCTTCCTCTTCGTGTTCTTCGTTTTCTCTCCAGTTTCTCTACATCTTCCAATTTTTATTATTTTTTTCTGGAATTTCTGGACTGATTTATCGTACCTTCTCTCTCTTTCTCTCCCTCTTGTTCAGTATATTTTGGATGTTGTAGGAGGAATGTTTTTGTAGAGGACTCGGAGTTTTCGTGTGAGGCTGATACTAGCTCTAACGTATTCTTTAATAACAAATCTTGGTTTCCAATGACTCCTCTAATGAGTCTAATGTATCCTCTAATAACTGTATCAGAGTCTCTAATATTAAACTCTACACTGATGGTTTTCTATCAGCGTAGATGGACTTCCGGTTCTACAAGCACCAAGTAAGCTATCTTCTTGTGTCTATGAATGTCTAGATCAGGGTTGTCCAACCTTAGGGCACCAGAGGGCCGCAAGAGACCAAGGTAGAGAGTTGGCGGGCTTTCAAACTCAACTCACGGGGGGGGGATGGCCTGGTGTAATGGTATACCTAGAATTAGAAACTAAATATGAAATTTGTAAGGTAAACTGGGATATTTTTTATAAATTTGAAAATTTTCATGCATTAATTATTTTATTTAGTATATTTACTGTTATTTCCCATTTTCGTTCAATTTTTTTAGGTGGGCCTTCGCGGGCCGCAAAAATGAGCTCGCGGGCTAGATGCTTTAGGTGAATCTTATCTTGTCAAATTTGTACGTTTGGAGGTTTGGACAGTTTCATGATCGATCAATCCATTCAGGTCACCAAGATTATCATGAACTGTCAACAAGTCTTTTCCTTCACCATCAGTATCTTCTTCATATGAGTATTATGTATTACTTTAAGAATGTTGTCTACAATCATTTCTATGTTGTTACCAAGGCACACTTCCTACTCTCGTCTTTATTCTTTCAAATGCATCATTTTGTTTTTTATTTGCTCTGGGGATTTCGTCTCTTTGCAGTTTAGGACGATTTTGTCTTCTCTCTCATCCTTCTTGCTCTCCTTCATTGTTCTTGGGTGTCGTTGTTGTTGTTGTTGTTGTGGTTGTTGTTGTTGTTGTTGTTGTTGTTGTTGTTGTTGTTGTTGTTGTTGTTGTTGTTTCTCTGCTTCTTCTTATTATCTTCTTACTGTTCTCCTTTTCTGCTTCTTCTTATTTTCTCCTTTTTAGACTTTATTTCCTCTCCATGTACTTTCACTGTCTCCGTTTTCTTCTCTCGAAGCTCGTTCTCTGCAACTATACATTGAAACAAATAGATTTTATCAAGTTATCATGAAGAATATCAGTAACAATGATAACAGCAATCTTGTAGAGATCCAGCTCATATTCACGATGAGTGTCTACATTGCCTCGGAAGCAACTCCCTCAAACGCTTTTCAAGGCACCCAAAAGTGTACTAACAACCAGTTAACAAGACTGTAAACTAAGAACCGAACTAGAAAACAACCTAAGACTGTAAACATTTGGGAAAAGCCACAAATCTTCCCCTTAACCAACAAACTCAGTCGTTGTGCGTACGTCAAGTCATGTGGTAGACACATCTCAACACCTTTAAAGTGACTACACATTTATCAGTCCGTCGCTTCGCGCTGATCAGACATTTTGACAAAATATTCATTAATAAAAACTGGGAAAAAGTACTCTGGAATTTCTGGACTGATTTATCGTACCTTCTCTCTCTTTCTCTCCCTCTTGTTCAGTATATTTTGGATGTTGTAGGAGGAATGTTTTTGTAGAGGACTCGGAGTTTTCGTGTGAGGCTGATACTAGCTCTAACGTATTCTTTAATAACAAATCTTGGTTTCCAATGACTCCTCTAATGAGTCTAATGTATCCTCTAATAACTGTATCAGAGTCTCTAATATTAAACTCTACACTGATGGTTTTCTATCAGCGTAGATGGACTTCCGGTTCTACAAGCACCAAGTAAGCTATCTTCTTGTGTCTATGAATGTCTAGATCAGGGTTGTCCAACCTTAGGGCACCAGAGGGCCGCAAGAGACCAAGGTAGAGAGTTGGCGGGCTTTCAAACTCAACTCACGGGGGGGGGATGGCCTGGTGTAATGGTATACCTAGAATTAGAAACTAAATATGAAATTTGTAAGGTAAACTGGGATATTTTTTATAAATTTGAAAATTTTCATATTCCCTTTACATGATTTAGTATACTAAACTTATTGATTTTCCAACTTGGAAGTTTAAACATCAAATATTATTTTATGTTTACTTTTCCTTCTTCGCTTCTCCTCCTTCCCGATATCTTCCGTTCGTTAGATGACATATTTCTCGTCCTCAAATTTGTCTTTTATTACATTCCAAAGTCTTGTACCGCTACCACTCCGGAGTTATTTCTCGATTTTTATTGCTTTTGATTTGGAAAATTAAGAAAAATTTACGAGATTCCTCTTTTCCTTCTCCTCTTGAAGATTGGTGGGCGGGAGATTATGATGATATTGAACATGGCGAAGATGAGGGGGGAATGAGAAATGGACATGACATCAAGGATAGATCAGAAGGGACTCTTGAAGATTGCTGGGCGGGAGATTATGATGATATTGAACATGGCGGAGATGAGGGGGGAATGAGAAATGGACATGACATCAAGGATAGATCAGAAGGGAGGAGGAATAGGGGAAAGAAAATGGAGTGAGAACATTGGCTAAACTTATTCCAAGGAACACGGTAACGCGCTTGCTTGCCACGAAGAAAGTCCCGGGTTTGATGTCCACCATCGACAAAAAATTTGAGCTCCCATTTTTTCTATTACAAATATTTGAAAATACTACTTTCTGATGAGGAGCGCACTTTTTAGATTGTTCTCCTGTTTTCTCGAAGAGAAGCGACATTACGTGACGCACAGACTTTGACGGGATTCAAAATGGCGGAAGCATTGTGCACGAAGCTTGCGTCCTTTATTGAAAATTATTCCCCGGTTTAAGTCCTGACTTAGGTTTTGCTGATCCTTGGCTTATTAGAAAGCCATTATACTATAATAATTATGATTGCCACGCAGACGGTCCCGGGTTTGATGTCCACCATCGACAAAAAATTTGAGCTCCTATTTTTTCTATTACAAATATTTGAAAGAATTACTTTCTGATGAGGAGCACACTAACTTGTATATTGTTCTCCTGTTTCCTGGAAGAGAAGTGACATTACTTGATGCACAGACTATTATTGACGCGATTCAAAATGGCGGAAGCATTGTGCACGAAGCTTGCGTCGTTTATTGAAAATTATTCCCCGGTTTAAGTCCTGACTTAGGTTTTGCTGATCCTTGGCTTATTAGAAAGCCATTATACTATAATAATTATTATTCTAAACGAAAAATTGATATTTTTTTTTCTTATCATCGCAGAGGGGTTGGAAAAGTCAGGGGATTTTTTCCCTTCTTTTTTTAAGGAAGGGATCAACAGAGTGGTGGAGGAACATAGAGAGAGAGAGAGAGAGAGAGAGGGGGTAGGAAGAGAGAGAGAGAGAGAGATGCAGAACTACTGAATCATAACTATCCACTATCTTAAAAAAAAAAAAAAAAAAAAAAAAAAAAAACACCAACAACAACAACAACAACAACATTTTATCCTCTTGTTAATATAAAACTCTCGCTTTCTGGATATGCTTTGGATTCCGGAATGGCTTTAGGTTTAGGATATCCGGCTAGATATTAGGTTAGTAGATCATTTGCGCTTTCGCCTTCACACCAAAAATCCACTCGAAATATTTTTATCTCGTGAAATGCACGAAGGTATACCTACATAGATATATTTAATTCAATATTTATGTTAGGTAGTTTTTTTTTTTTTTTTTTTTTTTTTTTAAAGGGTTTTAACAGGGGAACTGTAAATTTTTTGGTTTTTTCT
>NW_007378986.1:61104-70109 GCF_000475195.1 Diaphorina citri
GAAGCCAGCCGTTCCGAGAGCGAACATTATCCCATCAGGATAAAATCCGCCCCGGGCGGGAATCGAACCCGCGGCCTAGATAGGTACATATTATCTGAAAATTTATTTATTTATTTGAGGAAGAGGAAGATGAAGTTAGATGGAGATAAACCCTAAATATTCTAAATAATAATCGTCATTGGATTCCGGAATGGTTTTAGGTTTAGGATATCCGGCTAGATATTAGGTTAGTAGATCATTTGCGCTTTTGCCTTCACAGTTCACACCAAAAATTACCTCAAAATATTTTTATCTCGTGATATGCACGAAGGTATACCTACATAGATATATTTAATTAAATATGTATGTTAGGTAGTAGATAACAACTTATATGGGATCATAAAAAAACCCCTTCAAATCAGGCAATAATGTACCTAGGTTACACGCATCGTGTTTTATAAGGCCGGGTTATACCTAAACCCTTAAGGTGTGAGGAAGAGAGGAAGAGGCATAAACCCTGTGGAAATCATCAAAAGGTTACAATGTTTGTACTAAATCAACCCCTCTACTTTTGCTTGTTCCAGGAAAGTGAGACTCAAAAAACCAACAACGGAATTCAATACAGACTGCAATTACTCTATGCAAATGGTAAGTCGTCTCTGATTAAATTTTATTTATTTCTTGTTATTTATAGGTACATTATCTGAAATTATCTGAAAATTTATTTATTTATTTGAGGAAGAGGAAGATGAAGTTAGATGGAGATAAACCCTAAATATTCTAAATAATAATCGTCGCATTGGATTCCGGAATGGCTTTAGGTTTAGGATATCCGGCTAGATATTAGGTTAGTAGATCATTTGCGCTTTTGCCTTCACACCAAAAATCCCCTCAAAATATTTTTATCTCGTGATATGCACGAAGGTATACCTACATAGATATATTTAAATATGTATGTTAGGTAGTAGATAACAACTTATATGGGATCATAAAAAAACCCCTTCAAATCAGGGAATAATGTAGGTTACACGCATCGTGTTTTATAAGGCCGGGTTATACCTAAACCCTTAAGGTGTGAGGAAGAGAGGAAGAGGCATAAACCCTGTGGTGTGAGCGAGAGGGGGAATCATGTTCGAAACATAAAACATTGTTTGAATATTTTTTCCCCGATGTTAGGTAGTAGATAACAACTATATGGGATCATAAAAAAACCCCTTCAAATCAGGCAATAATGTAGGTTACACGCATCGTGTTTTATAAGGCCGGGTTATACCTAAACCCTTAAGGTGTGAGGAAGTAGAGAGGAAGAGGCATAAACCCTGTGGTGTGAGCGAGAGGGGGAATCATGTTCGAAACATAAAACATTGTTTGAATATTTTTTCCCCGAGAACTTAGAAACAAAAGTTTGAATATTTCGGGTTTGAGGGAGTAGTTTTATGTAAGAGTATGAGGACATTAATAAATAAATAAATAAATAAATAAATAAAAAAATAGGAGCACGTGATGGCCAAAGAGTCATCCGTCCAGATACCAACCACGTAGAGCGTTTCATAACTTCGGTGATTTATCATTGCATTAAACGTGCTATAGCCACCGGCTACATCAAGTTAAATAAAGCAAAAAGGATGTAAAAAAATGGAAACAAACAAAGATTAGAAACCCGAAAACATTTTCGAATACTCATAGCAGATACTCGTACACTAACTAATAGCAAAAGAGTAGATGAAATACATCCTAGGTACATGAAATGCGAAAAAAGGATATCCAAGTAAAAACATTTCGGTCTCATTTATTCAGAACAAAGCAAACTTTTTTGAGGAATTCGGAAAAGAAAAGAAAAATAACCAAAGGAGAAGAGAAGAGACAGACGGAATGGGAAAGGAAGGAAGAGGTTTAGAGAAGAGAAAAGAGGAGAAAAAGTTAACACAATATCGCGAGATGTTTGTTTAAACTTTCCTGGAGAGAAGTTTGATGGAAACTTTGTATGCTAAATATTCAAAGCTATTTGGAAGATTATCATGAAACTTTTACGCACACACACATATCCTACAAGAAAGCATGGAGAGAATTTCACCACAGACAGAAAGGTAGAAACAGAGGGAGGGGATGGTTTGGCTTTGAGAATGGTTGTTCGGATTCTTGGTGATGGATAGGAGAGATTAGCGACTTTGTGACAATATAAACAATCGTTTAGTTTAGTTAAAGAGTTTCTTAAGACGACCATTTCCGAAATTCGAAGAAAACCACCATGTGCTATCCTAGCAAATTTGTATGAACTATGAAGTCCCTATAAAATATGAAGAAAAAAGCAAATAAAATTAATTACTGTGGGATGGAATTTAGATACTGGGATGGAATTCATTGGAATCCTTCTCAAATAAGAAATAAAAGGTTTATCTGTATACCTACCCATCTTCCAAATAACCAAACAATATTTACCACGAAATCGGCCATTTTTACTTTCGGTTAAAACTGGGAAGAAGTTATGTCATTAATCAATTTGTACAAGAAGTCATGGAATCACAACAAAATGGAATTTATTGGAATCATTCTCAAATAAGAAATAAAGGGTGTATCTATCCATCTTCCAAATAACCAAACAATATTTACCAATTTACCATGAAATCGGCCATTTTTAGTTTCAGTTAAAACTGGGAAGAAGTTATGTCATTAATCAATTTGTACAAGAAGTCATGGAATCACAACAAACATTTAGATCCAAGATTGATGGGAAGGTATCATAATGGATCATTGTTTACTTTTTGTCAAAGAGATTAGGAAGGTAGTCTTCTAGGTAAAGGTCTGAAAGGTAGCTGGGGTGGAGGCTCCATGCTACCATGGAGAATTTGATATGGAAGTAGCTGAATATGAAGGAATACAATAGAATCGAAGGATGGAATGAAGAAATACAGGGTGTCCCGCGAACGACTGTACAACGCTTGAGGGTTGATGCAGGACCTAAAGGGCTACCAGAAAAAGCTTTTAGTTTCGGTTGAAACTAGGAAGAACTAGTGTCATTAATCAATTTGTACAAGAAGTCATGGAATCACAACAAACATTTAGATCCAAGATTGATGGGAAGGTATAGGTATCATAATGGATCATTATTTACCTTTTGTCAAAGAGATTAGGAAGGTAGTCTTCTAGGTAAAGGTCTGAAAGGTAGCTGGGGTGGAGGCTCCATGCTACCATGGAGAATTTGATATGGAAGTAGCTGGATATGAAAAGGAATACAATAGAAGCGTAGGATGTAATGAAGAATATGTATGTAGGAGATTGCAAATTCTAATTCAGATACCAAAAAGCCTTGAACAAAGCTCATGTGGATGTGCCACATAAATTTTCGGTATTTGTTAGTGGAGATGCCAAATTAACCATTACAGAAACATTTCAGAAAGGACACTTGTCTTGATTTGGTTTACCTAGACCCCCGAGGAAAGAAATTCACACTTGATATTTGCAAAAGTTATGACGCACTATACTTACCATTATAATATAAGATGCTGTGACATCAGAGTTCTTTGTTGTTATCAGGAACCAAGCCTATAGGACGTTCAATTTAGCCATTCTTAGCTAGGTCAGGCATACTACTGTTATGACTGCTAGATTTCAACCGCATCAGAAGTAGGATTAGAGATAGGGCAGCAGAGGTTAAAGGCTGAGGTATGTTAGGTATGATATCATCAGTATACCCATTGGTGTGGGGATAGGGCGGTAGAGAGGTATGTAAAGGTATACGAGAGGAAAATAATATTTTTCATGAGTGACAGGTTTGTTGTACCTACATCGGAAGATGCGTGCTGTACATATGGGAAGGAAGAAGTAAAGGGAGAGCCATCCTTTACATTGTATTGTAAATGACAGTAAAATTACATTAACGTAACCCGAGTCTTACATAATACGCTCCTATTTCTAGGTACAAATTTCAAGACGGGGAGGAGAACATTTCTCCGAACTAAATCGATTCCAAGTAAATTTACATTTCGTTTCTCCTTGTTGGGGGATAAAATATCGAGAACTACCCCTATCAAGTCTCGTAATGCAAGTCATCCCTTGAAACGAAACTCCCAAGGGAAACTATGTAGTTCTTCCCTTATTGTCCCTTGTTTCACGTTAAAAACGAAAGAAATAGAAATAAGGTATTGAGATGTGCGTGTGTATGTGTGTATGGACATTATAACTGTAAGAACATTTCGCGAGGGTTAGGCAGACAGTTTGCAGCTGCTGAAGTAAAGCAGATTAGGTAAAAATTGAGGTGACTTTTAGATAGTGTTCTTCACTCGTAGATAAAGAATTTTTTGTAAGAAATCAAAACCTTTGAAACTATTTTAAAACTTTGAAACCAAAATGGTCCCTTCCTTCAATTAGTTCTGCTTAGAGCTCACTCAATAGCTCATAGAACGTATGAAAAACAAGAGGTCTGCAAGAAAGAAGAGAAAGAAAAGGAGTTGTTCAACAAATGTGTGTATGGACATTATAACTGTAAGAGCATTTCGCGAGGGTTAGGCAGACAGTTTGCAGCTGCTGAAGTATTAGCAGATTAGGTAAAAATTGAGGTGACTTTTAGATAGTTTTCTTCACTCGTATTTGAAGAATTTTTTGTAAGAAATCAAAAACTTTGACACTATTTTAAAACTTTGAAGCCAAAATGGTCCCTTCTTTCAATTAGTTTTGCTTAGAGCTCACTCAATAGCTCATAGAACGTATGAAAAACAAGAGGTCTGCAAGAAAGAAGAGAAAGAAAAGGAGTTGTTCAACAAAACACGAGGTATACAATATCTGAGCGGCATGAAACTGTTGATGATTATCATTAACAACTTGCATAAAACTTGAGCAAGAAGTTAGGAAAACAAAATTAAACACTTTTGTCAGCGAGCTCCTCCAACAGAAACCAGGAATTCTCTACTAAACTGTTTTCCAAACTGCTCAAACTTTTCCTACGAGGTAATTTTATACGTCTTGACAATTTCTTTTGTTTTTTTAATCTTCTTGTTTTTCTTCCCTTCATTTTTATTACTTTCCTTATCCTATAGGAAGGAAAGTAATGTAATCGGGTCAAAATTTCGATGGTCAGATTTTAGTGTCAAAACACGTTATGAGGTCCCTAGAGCCTAAATCCAAAGTTTCAGCCATTGGTCCGTGTGTGTGTCTGTGTGTCTGTGTGTCTGTGTGTCTGTCTGTCTGTCCGTCTTTCCACTTCCTTTTCCCATCAAAGGAGCATTTGTTTCAATGTTTTGGTTTTTATCTGTTTTCAGTCGGTGTTGTGACAAGAAGAGCTGTGGTAACCGAAATGAAACCCCTTCGGATCCTGTAATTATAGATAGGTAAGTGAAATTTTAATTACATATACCTACTGTTTGTAGTTGAATAATGAAATTTATTCAATAAAAAATGTGGCAAAATGTCAAACGTGTAACGTGTGATTATCTTTGTTTACAAAATCATTTTGTACAAAATATGTAGGTAAATGCCAACATAAATGTGTAAATTGATAGAGAATACTACCTATATGAAGGGAAATTCCTCAAACAACTCAGCATGAACATTAGCAGAAAGGTAGATTACCTCACAACTTGATAATTTGGCCTCTCTCCGAAATAATGAAATTTATTCAATAATATTGTTGAATAATGAATAGATAAATTATTGAATGACAATTTTTGAGACACTGTGTAGCTGTGGCAAAATGTCAAACGTGTAACGTGTGAACATCTTTGTTTACAAAATCATTTTGTACAAACTATGTAGGTAAATGCCAACATAAATGTGTAAATTGATAGAGAATATGAAGGGAAATTCCTCAAACAACTCAGCATGAACATTAGCAGAAAGGTAGATTACCTCACAACTTGATAATTTGGCCTCTCTCCGGGAATAAACTCCCTGCCCTAATTACCCAATTTATCAAATCCTAAAAAAAAACCTGCAAGGCTGAGGAAATCAGCGAAAGTTAAATTACACGCTGCTTGGAAGGAGGGAAAGAAATAAATTCACTTAAGAAAGACATGGGAAGAGGAAGGGAAGAATGATTAAGAGAGGAGGCTTGAGATGATCATGTTGATAAAGATGTAGATAAGGAGGAGGAGAAGAAAATACCTGAGGAAGGAGACGAAGAAGCAGCAGGAGATAGAGTTCAATATTAGAGTGCCGGAACCTAGTCACCCTAGTTTTTTCTCAGTGTAGGTATACCAATAATGTGTTTTAGTGTCTCCATTTTTACTTACTTTCCCAAACCAAGACTGTAATCCTGAAAGTTCGAAAAATCGTCCCTGATGCTAAAAATGACATCTCAAATAATGTCTGTACTCCAGAGACCAGATGATAGGTACAATCATTAGGACATAACATAATGGACGTGTTGATCCACACAGAAAATCAAGTGTGAAAGATGAAATGTTGATCAACCTTCATCAATGGTTTGCAAATAAGTTATGCATAATGGACGTGTTGATCCACACAGAAAATCAAGTGTGAAAGATGAAATGTTGATCAACCTTCATCAATGGTTTGCACCAAAGTTTTAAAAAATAACTTGAATCAGAATTTCAGAAATCAACTTCTTTTTCTGTATGCACTACTCAGGGATTCAGCTCAGAAGGTCTTGCGTTTTGAACAGTTTTCCCCCCTCTCAAATGTTCTTCCACTGCCATTCTTTCCCCTATCTTTTTCCCTTTGAAAAGAAAAATGCTCGAACATTTTTGTTTCAAGCAAGGAAAGAATGCTCGCACTGTTATAATAATGGTATACTCTTTGTGTTCTTTATACGATTCCTCAATAGATTGTTTGATTTCATATTGATCCTTTGAAGATTTACTGCATGTTTTGTGGAGGTCGGTATCTCATTTTAAGGTACCCTTAGGTTTTCTGGGCAATTTTTGGAATTTGATCCATTTACGTAAATATATTTGAGTCATATGAGTAAAATTGGCATCTGCACTACTAGGAGGACTCCTTTTCTATTTATAAGCAAAGGAAAACCACTTCATATATAGACAGCAACTTTGAAATTGTGGCCTTTTTGATGCTAGCCAGAAAGTGGCAGAACTTTTTCGAGGAACATCCCTGAGTTTCATGACAGCCTTGTCACTAATCTCGTCTTTCTACAGACAAAACAAGTAGATTCCATAAATTACCTACCAACCAAGTACTATAAAAAACAAAATATACAAAAAATGTACTTTCTCTTTTTTTTCATATAATTTACTGAGTTTTACATATTTTAAGTGGAAAATTAAATCAGAAAAAAAAAAAACGAATAAAAAACATAAAAAGCGAAAAGGAAGGAAGTATAATAACTTTATCTCTCCCTCTCCCTGTTTATCAGTCTCCCTCTTGTTCTTCTCCTCCATCTCTTCCTCCTCTGTATTATGGCTTAAACTTCGCCGTATTTCAACAAGCTCGTATGCCGGTTATCATAATGAGGTAGGTACTGGTTCATAATTCATATTATACAAATAAGTATGTAGGTATATACTACTATATAGGTAAATCCCTCATTCCTGACCCCAGATGTAGATTTGTTAGCACTTTAGTACTTCACACATCTGTAGAAAATGGGTGAAAATTCTTTGTAAAATCAAACCTCAAAATCGCTTTCATTCAGTCAAACACTCATCCAAATTTCCACAAACTTCTTCGTCATCTCCACAGTTAACTCATCCTCTTTTCTGTTTACTCATCCTCTTCTCCTCCATTTTCACCTCCATCCAATTTCTTAATCATATTTTTCGCCCTTCATTCTCTTCCCCTTTTTCCTTTACGATTTTCAAATGCTTCGAATTTTCCCTCTTTGTTTAGTTCTGTCGCTACACCCTTTCCACAAAGCAAGGTGCTCAATTCTTCTGCTGCTTTTTCATTTTCGTCTTCTTCTTCTTCTTCTTCTTCTTCTTCTTCTTCTTCTGCGTCTTCTTCGTTTTCGTCTTCTTCTTTTTCTTCTTCTGCTGCTTCTTCGTCTCCTTTTTCAGGTATTTTCTTCTCCTCCTCCTTATCTACATCTTCATCAACATGATCATCTCAAGCCTCGTCTCTTAATCATTCTTCCCTCCCTCTTCCTATGTCTTTCTTAAGTGAATTTATTTCCTTCCCTCTTTCCAAGTAGCGTGTAATTTAACTTTCGCTGATTTCCTCAGCCTTGCAGGTTTTTTTAGGATTTGATAAATTGGGTAATTAGGGCAGGGAGTTTATTCCCGGAGAGAGGCCAAATTATCAAGTTGTGAGGTAATCTACCTTTCTGCTAATGTTCATGCTGAGTTGTTTGAGGAATTTCCCTTCATATAGGTAGTATTCTCTATCAATTTACACATTTATGTTGGCATTTACCTACATATTTTGTACAAAATGATTTTGTAAACAAAGATAATCACACGTTACACGTTTGACATTTTGCCACATTTTTTATTGAATAAATTTCATTATTCAACTACAAACAGTAGGTATATGTAATTAAAATTTCACTTACCTATCTATAATTACAGGATCCGAAGGGGTTTCATTTCGGTTACCACAGCTCTTCTTGTCACAACACCGACTGAAAACAGATAAAAACCAAAACATTGAAACAAATGCTCCTTTGATGGGAAAAGGAAGTGGAAGACTTTTGAGAGAGAGAGAGAGAGAGAGAGAGAGAGAGAGAGAGAGAGAGAGAGAGAGAGAGAGAGAGAGAGAGAGAGAGAGAGAGGGATACTTGTGTTCTCCAGGACGTTGCTTCTCTCTTTTCTCAACAAGTTGGTTTTTGTGCTCCATATGTTATAGGACTCGCCGTACTTTGACAACTACTAATAGTAATTGTGAACGTATTTTTGAACTCTGTCTTCAATCCTTTGTTTTAATTGTGAAAACGAGCGTCGCTCGAGGAGGTTGGTCTTTGCGTCCCTTAAGAGTATGATTTGGACAAAAGGTTTGACGAGTTTGAAAAGGATGCTCCATTTAAAATATGCAGAACTCGTTAAAGAAAACAAAAAAATTGTAGAAGAACCAAAACGAAGGGAAGTAAAAATAGACAATCATCGTGAAAGTCAAAGGAAAGG
>NW_007378986.1:70483-73270 GCF_000475195.1 Diaphorina citri
ATCAACGAAGGGAATAACAGGGAACAAGTGCAATTTTTGCTGTTCTTTATCTTTATTCCATAAGCCTCTTACGACGCACACAGGTCCACATACCACGACAGGCCGCCGATACCTGTATAACTCCACCTGGAGCATTCTCGTAAAGCGCCTCCCCAATCCGGTCTGTCAAACGTCGACGGAAAAAAATCATAATCGGGGTCTAATCCGATTTTAACTCCACCTGAAAATCTATCAAACAGAATACATAGTTTCCCTTGGGAGTTTCGTTTCAAGGGATGACTTGCATTACGAGACTTGATAGGGGTAGTTCTCGATATTTTATCCCCCAACAAGGAGAAACGAAATGTAAATTTACTTGGAATCGATTTAGTTCGGAGAAATGTTCTCCTCCCCGTCTTGAAATTTGTACCTAGAAATAGGAGCGCATTTTGTAAGACTCGGGTTACGTTAATGTAATTTTACTGTCATTCACAATACAATGTAAAGAATGGCTAAATTGAACGTCCTATAGGCTTGGTTCCTGATAACAACAAAGAACTATGTGGCACATAAATAAATTAAAATGGACGCGGCACACAAGGGATCAGGAAGAGACCGCCTGAACATAATAATAATGTGGCACATCAATATGAGCTTTGTCTAAGGTTTTTTGGGGTCTCAATTGGATATTTAGAGCTTTGCAATCTCCTAATTTGGAAGGACGCATAATTACTATATTCAAACTATATATTGTTCTCATTATATCTTCATTCCATTCTTCGATTCTATTGTATTCCTTCATATTCAGCTACTTCCATATCAAATTCTCCATGGTAGCATGGAGCCTCCACCCCAGCTACCTTTCAGACCTTTACCTAGAAGACTACCTTCCTAGAGAGAGAGAGAGAGAGAGAGAGAGAGAGAGAGAGAGAGAGAGAGAGAGGGGGGGAGAGAGAGAGCAGGGTGTCCCGCGAACGACTGTACAACGCTTGAGGGTTGATGCAGGACCTAAAGGGCTACCAGAAAAAGCTATCTGGGACGTCAAGTCATGTGGTAGACACATCTCAACACCTTTAAGCTAGGTCAGGCATACTCGCATACTACTGTCATGACTGCTAGATTTCAACTGCATCAGCAGTAGGATTAGAGATAGGGCAGCAGAGGTTAGAGGCTGAGGTATGTTAGGTATGATATCATCGGTATACCCATTGGTGTGGGGATAGGGCGGTAGAGAGGTATGTAAAGGTATACGAGGGGAAAAATAATATTTTTCATGAGTGACAGGTTTGTTGTACCTACATCGGAAGATGCGTGCTGTACATATGGGAAGGAAGAAGTAAAGGGCAGCAGGAGAAGAAAAAGAAGACGAAAACGAAGAAGACGCAGAAGAAGACGAAAACGAAAAAGCAGCAGAAGAATTAAGCACCTTGCTTTGTGGAAAGGGTGTAGCGACAGAACTAAACAAAGAGGGAAAATTCGAAGCATTTGAAAATCGTAAAGGAAAAAGGGGTAAAGGGAGGGAGTGATAAGAGAGACAGAGAAACGGAGGGAGTGATGAGAGAAAGAGAGAGAGAGAGTAAACATATCACTAACTTCATCATCGACTACAAAACGGGGTTTTCATACTTTTAACTCCTCTCCCTCCCTCTCACTCTCTCTCTCTTTCCTTCCATCCCTCATTTCTCGTATTCCTCCTCCCTCTCTCTTCCTCCTCATTCTTTATTCTCATTCTGTCTCTCCTCACCTTTCATCCCTTATTCTCAATTCCTCCGCTTCTCTCTCCCTCTCTCTCTCCACTTTCATCTTCTTGCACCCTACTAATTACATTATTTCTCCAGCATCTCTCCTCTTCCCCTCTCTCTCTCTCTCTCTCTATGTTCCGTTTATTCATCTCTTGTACTTTTCAACATTTCATTGCTTCACTTTATACTTGTCTTCTGGTTGTTTCCCGAGTGCTTCTTGTTCCACTTTAACATCTTGATTTACTGCTAACAGGGTTCGGGTTCTCCTTTGCGTTCTCTGAGTTGTTGTTGGAGGTGAAGTGAGATTTTTATAGTGTTTCTGATGCTGGGTTTGAGCAGAAGTAGAACATTGGTTTGGAGTTTGAATTAGTGACATTGGTATTTGTTTTGGATTGGTTACAATGGTATTTTTGATAAAATTTTCGAGGATCTTGTCAAAATTGTTCGTGTTCAAATTTGCAGTCAAAATCTGCTGGTAGTGGTTGTGGACAGATGAATTTGGTCGACAACCGACAACACTCTTTATATCTTCTTTGTTGTTATTCTTGAGTAGGTATTTGTAGGATTTTGTCGAGAACTGCTCTGAATTCCTTAGCTGTCTTCTCAGGGCAATGGTTTGTTTTTGTGGAATATTTCGTGGTCTGTTTTGTGGTTTTCCACTCTTTCTATTTTACTTACTTAGGTATGTTCATTGTTTATCTAGTATTGTTCTAACCAAATTTTCTTTTTCTGGATTTGTTTCAGGCAATTGTGTACGAGGGCCAAGACAAGAATCCTGTGTCGACAACCGACAACACTCTTTATATCTTCTTTGTTGTTATTCTTGAGTAGGTATTTGTAATAGGATTTTATCGAGAACTGCTCTGAATTCCTTAGCTGTCTTCTCAGGGCAATGGTTTGTTTCTGTGGAATATTTCGTGGTCTGTTTTGTGGTTTTCCACTCTTTCCATGTTACTTAATTACCTTAGGTATATTTATTGTTTATCTATAGTATTGTTCTAACCAAATTTTCTTTTTCTGGATTTGTTTCAGGCAATTGTGTACGAGGGCCAAGACAAGAATCCTG
>NW_007378987.1:0-6701 GCF_000475195.1 Diaphorina citri
CTTTAGGAAGGTGACTCTCTCTCTCCCTCCTCTCCTTCCTAATCCGTAAGCTTTACCATCAGATGTGGCTCAGTCCGAAAAAAATAAATCAAATTAAAAAACAAATATAAACTTGAGTCTGAATTTCATAAAAAAAAGACAGTTGTATGGATTTGGAAAGTACAAAGAAAGAATACCAAAAGGGCACATTTGTAATTTATGTTGGGCCAAATAAAGTACAAAGAAAGAACAAAGACAAACAAAAAATCAGTGCTGCCAGCCTAGTTAGCTTATTTGGTAGTGCGTCTGCCTTGTAAGCGCTAGGCCGCGGGTTCGGCTGGGTGAGTATAGGAGTAAAATTAACAACTTAGCTTTTGGGACATCACAAAACTTGGATGGCTAGCCTAGTTAGCTAGGTTGGTAGCGCGTCTGCATTGTAAGCTCTAGAATCTCTAGATCGTGCGTTCGAATCCCGCCCGGAGCGGACTTTATCCTAGAACGAAACTTATCTCACTTTCGGAAAAATAACACCTTAGCAGATACAGAAAACATGGCTAGACTGGACGTAGTGGGACTTTTCAGTCCTATCCGAGCAGGTTAACAATATCTATTCTATTCCAAGTATTATTCCTCCCCTACAGGCAGCCTTCTCACGGTTCAGCGGCAAACACAGCAGATCGAAACCTCGCGTGAGATCTACGAAGCCAACATCCGGATCTACGGTCAGCCTCAATCGCGTCGTATTATGAACCGCTCTGTAACGCCGGACGATGCGGATAAAACGGGAAAACTGGTTGAATCCTTTATTGTACATCGTGGCTTCTACGATGAAGTTATCGATGGTATCTACAGCAATCCTAAGATAGGTGAGTAAGTTAAGTTCATCAAACCAACGTCAGTGGCGTATCGGTAAGCACGGTGGACTTTGAATCTGGAAGTTGGTGGTTCGAGTCCAAGAAAAGACATTTTTGACAAGCATTTATGCTTAACACAAATGAAATTCTTATTTTATATGACTGGGGTTCTTAAGGATTTTCCGAAACCGATTCGAGTTCCGCCTCTCTCGTAGGTTTTTTCAAGATGACTGAAATTGATTTGTTGTTGTTATTGTTGGTGTGGGTGGTGGGTGTTGAACACTCTGTACTGTGATCTTGAATCAGCTGTTTAGTATTATTATGTTAAGGCGATCTCTTCTTGATCCCTTGTGTGCCGCGTCCACTTTTGTTTAGGACTATTGCACTGAGTTGTTCAGTAGCATCAAATCAAAGATCATTTCTTCACTTCCAAGAACCTTCTCCGCAAGTCGCTTCCTCCTCTTCTCCTCTGCCCAACATCCGCGTCTCAAAACCACCTTCTCTTCCTGTCGCGTTCAAACCACCTTTCAACTATGTTGGTTTAGTGTTGATCTAATCTCTCTCCCCCTTCTATTCCCCACATATTCCTTTTTCTTTCCTTTTTTTAATTTAAGCAAGGTTTTTTTTATTTTTATTACATAAAATTTACACCTATTTTGTACCAAATACGTAAGACCTTTATACTGCGGGAGTAAAGGGACTTTTCAGTCTCACTCTGGCAGTATAAACAGGGTATATTCTATTCTATTCTAATATCTCTCCCCCTTCTATTCTGTTCTTCACATCCAGGAACCTTCACCGCGCGTCGCTTCCTCCTCTTCTACTCGGCCCAACATCCGCGTCTCAACACCACCTCCACCATTCACACCTTCTCCTCCTGTCGCGTTCAAAAAAAGAGGTTTGATAGAGGGAACTGTAAATGCTAAGGTCTTATCGCCACGAAATCGAAGAGAGAAGGAAGACAGGATAGGAGAAAGCCAGTTCCGAGTGATATAGGAGTAAAATTAGTGTAAAATATACCGAAGCCACTGAATAATATATGAACTTGTTGCTAACTGTATTGAAATAAATACCCGAACCGGTTGTCATGGTAACGCCACTGGTGGAGCTATTGGTTGCCATGGTAACAGTAGTAGTGGGGGTACCAGGGGAGGAGGAACAGGTTCGCATTAGGTTTCGAATGGGGAACCCCACGCCTGCTTTGAGAGCCGCGGCTGTGGGAACACAACCTCCATGTACACCAGCTGTGAAAGAAAGAAAAAAGTTACATTGTGATTTGTGGTGAAATTGAGGGCCTCTTTACATTTTTTGTGGATCACAGCATTTTTTTTTTTTTTAAGACTGGCGTTTCAGCGTTGTTTTTATTTCTTAGCAAAGAAACAACTGCTACATTACACTCGTGTGGTCTATGTCGTAGCATGCCCATCCCGTAGTATGCCTCTCAACAGATGGGTGAGAAGAGACACAATACTTCCCATTTAGGTGCTGGGTCAACACGAGAACACCAGAAAGTAACGGGAACCCGTTGAAATATTTGCAATAGAAAAACGAGTACAATTTTTTGTCGATGGTTGGATTCGAGCCCGGGACCTTCTGCATGGCAAGCAAGCGCGTTACCCGGGCTGCGAGACCCCGTGTCCAGATTAGAGGTTCGGCATGTACGGGGAGCACTCACTATCTGGGCGGGCGGAATGGCGCTGGCCGGCGTGGTGTTAGGTGTGGAAATATGGGTGGCCGGAAAAAGGAAGAGAGAGCTTACTGTCTGAATGAACTTACGGACAAGTTAGAGCAGAAAGATGTTTGTGCATTAGAAGAAGCAGTAGAAAGAAGTGGAAGAATGGTGAGAGTTTGTTGGGATTCGAAAATGGGCCGATCAGTTGGTAAAAAGGACATACGATATCGATAAAGTGTTAAAGTGATAAAGGACATCAATGTTACGATATCGGCCAGATATTATCTGACTGTAGGTTTTGGAAAATAAAGTGAGTCTACTTTGGACAGCTCCAAAATAATGTTGTTCCCAGTTTTCATACTTTTCCCAATAGATTAAAACGGACCTACGAGCATAACTATTCTGTAATAAGGTACTAAATAAAACGTTTCATATTTCAAGTTATCTCTACTTACGGACAGCATGTCTTAGAGTAGGTAATGGAAATTCACAAAGTTACGGAGTCCTCCACCATTATGTTAAAGACAATAATATCGGAGAGGAAAGAGTAGAAGGAAGGGAAGAGGAATAGAGGTTGGACCGAAGAGAATGCCTAAGGCCTTATGCTGGGTCCAGACTTGTGCAATGCAACGTGCAAAGCAACGTGCAAAGCATTTGCATTGCACGTTGCACGTAAAATCAAATCTGACGAATGCGAACGTTTTTCATGTATCCGAGAATTTTTGTACCGATACTCAACTAGTAATGGCCTATAGTAGGTAGGTACATCATTTGCATTGCATTGCACAAACTAGTGCAACGCACATCAAAGACATTCGCCAGAAAACCGCCAACCTCCGGATACCCACAAACGTTTGCTGCAATGTTCAAAAAACTTTGCTGCAACTTTCTCAAACACGCAAAGATTTGGACTTCGCGCTGGCCCAGTTCTGGAGCCATCAAATTCTCGACGTGGTAGTGTTAGTGGATTGGCCGGAACACGTGAACGTCTACACGTACTATCCGTATGCCCGCGGTAATAGGGAAGTATGAGCATGAGCAACCTACCAGACTGCAAAGGGCGAAAACTCTTGCCTACGATTTGTATACAGAGCAAAACGGCGGGACCATGTAACCAGAACCTCTCTGTGTGAGGAGATTGTTTGTTGAAGGAGTAACTTGACAACAGAGACCAGAAGCTTCATTTTATCTAGGATTCTGATCAGGTTGACGAGGGTTCGAGCCTCTCCTGGGAATCGTCATTTATTTTTACAAGAGGGTATCTTTAGGAAGGTGAACTGGCGTTTAATCCTGGAAAGATAGTTCTGATGATTACGGGGACTCTGTGTGAGGAGATTGTTTGTTAAAGGAGTAACTTGACAACAGAGACCAGAAGCTTCATTTTATCTAGGATTCTGATAAGGTTGACGAGGGTTCGTGCCTCTCCTGGGAATCGTCATTTATTTTTACAAGAGGGTATGGAAGGTGAACTGGCGTTTAATCCTGGAAAGATAGTTCTGATGATTACGGGGACAGGGGCTGTCGGAATGGTTATAAAATGGAGTTCATGTGCTTATTTAGGTGAAGTTTCCTCGTTAGACATTATAATGACTTAGGTGAAGACACTAAAAGGACTTGGGTAAAAGAAAAAGACTGGGGTAAATGAGATTCCCTGGCTTGATTGCTAAATTTTTCTGACAATGTTATACATTTTTTTGGAGGGAATGTAAAAGATAAATATGTTTTTTGATGACATTTGTTCTGATCTTCTTTACAAGACTTCACCACTTCCCCCGTTTTGAATTGTTCCCACAGGACTCGCTTCATTTTTTTCTGACAATGTTATACATTTTTTTGGAGGGAATTTAAAAGATAATTATGTTTTTTGATGACATTTGTTCTGATCTTCTTTACAAGACTTCACCACTTCCCCCGTTTTGAAAATTTTTCTGACGTTATACATTTTCTTGGAGGGAATTTAAAAGATAATTATGTTTTTTGATGACATTTGTTCTGATCTTCTTTACAAGACTTCACCACTTCCCCCGTTTTGAATTGTTTCCACAGGACTCGCTTCATCAACGTTTGGGACAAGAGGCTTGGCGCGTTTCAACAGAGACTGACCAGTGTGTATAATGCGAGAGAGAAGACCAAGAATCTCAACTTACACACGCTCAAATGTATGGTAAGAGACTCAATGGAAACAGCCTAGATAACTTCTTGGTGGATAGAGCGCTTGTCTTTAAAGAGCCAAGTCGCAGGATTGGGTGTCTGTCAATTTTAAGCGCTAGATCGTGGGTTCCACCTTAGTTGGGTGTCTATCAGAAATAAGCCTTTAGAAAGTACAAATTTAAAGATTTGGACTTCGCGCTGGCCCAGTTCTGGAGCCATCAAATTCTCGACGTGGTAGTGTTAGTGGATTGGCCGGAACACGTGAACGTGGCGTGGTGTTAGGCGTGGAAATATGGGTGGCCGGAAGAAGGAAGAGAGAGCTTACTGTCTGAATGAACTTATGGACAGGTTAGAGCAGAAAGATGTTTGTGCATTAGAAGCAGTGGGAGGAAGTGGAAGAATGGTGAGAGTTTGTTGGGATTCGAAAATAGGCCAATCAGTTGGTATAAAAAGAACACCGACCTACGAGCATATCTATTCTGTAATAATTTACTAAATAAAACGTTTCATATTTCAAGTTATCTCTACTTACGGACAGGATGTCTTAGAGTAATGGAAATTCACAAAGTTACGGAGTCCTTCACCATTATGTTAAAGACAATAGTATCTGAGAGGAAAGAGACAGGAGTAGAAGGAAGGGAAGAGGAATAGAAGTTGGACCGAAGAGAATGCCTAAGGCATTAATCCCGCCTCTTAGATGGAATATTTTGTATGTGGATTATTTTTTATTACCTATTCATTTCATTTCTCTTCTCGTTGAAACACCAACCTCAGTGGTGTAGAGCACGCTGGGCTTTGAATCTGGAGGTTGTTGGTTCGAGTCCAAGTCAAGTCTGTGACAAGCAGTGGATTATTTTTTATTACCTATTCATTTCATTTCTCTTCTCGTTGAAACACCAACCTCAGTGGTGTAGAGCACGCTGGGCTTTGAATCTGGAGGTTGTTGGTTCGAGTCCAAGTCAAGTCTGTGACAAGCAGTTATGCTTAAAACAATTAAAGTTCCTTGAAATTCCTTTATTAGGTGTTAAAGTACTTACCAGAAGTTTAATACCGGCTCGGGGCGGGGCTGTCCCTTCTCCTCCGTCATATCCCCCCTCTCCCTTGTCCGGACTATGCTTGCTCTTCTTTTTCTTCTTCTTTCGGCTCGTGTTGAGTTGACTTTTGCCCGCCGGCTCGGGTGAGTAGCGGTCTCGTTTGTCGTGATAAAACTCGGGGCCGCGTTTCCTTTTCTTACTCCCTGAGCCGCCCTGGGACACTCCGCTGCCTGGCAGATCCTCTGAGAATACTGGAATAGAGCAAGGTTTAATAAGGTCAGCCATTCCGATAAAAACGTTGCTGAACTTCATAAAAGAGACAGCAATGTTTGAAGGTGAAGAGTGAAACAACAACAAGAATGGGGTGCAACAGTCCTAAGTACATACTGGACTCCGCATACAGGAATTTCGTCAGAAAAGACCCCCATTTCAATGTAATGTAATGTAAGGTCAGCCATTCAAAGCGGTCAAAATACCGCCAAGCGCAGCAACCATCTCAACCAAATATTTCGTGTCGCACCCTTGTCACATTTGACAGCTACATACCAAATTTCAAGTCTCTAGCTCTTACCGTTCTCGAGATATTTTGTTTACAGACAGACACACACACGGACCAATGGCTGAAACTTTGGATTTAGGCTCTAGGGACCTCAAAACGTGTTTTGGCACTAAAAACTGACCATCGAAAATTTGACCCGATTACATTACTTTCCTTCCTATAGGATAAGGAAAAGTAAAAAGGAAAAACTACATATAAAGAAAAGAAGGATAAACCGGACTCAAAGAAGACGATAGAGACTGAGAAGGAACTGAACTGAACTGAACGAAAATAACTTTATTTTTAACAAAACAAAAATTACAAAGGTTAGCTCACCCCCAAAGCTTACAAAAACTTCTTGGGGGTGTAGGTGATTCTTCTTCTGTTATTCCTTTGTTTTCTTCAATTGTTCCTTCGATTTACTTCAACAAGCTTTTCTTTGATTTTGATTTTTGCAACTCTTCTATTGTTCT
>NW_007378987.1:7008-74025 GCF_000475195.1 Diaphorina citri
TTTTATTTTTTTTTTTTTTTTTTTTTAAAAAAAAAAAAAAAAAAAAATACCGAAAAAGTCTAGAAACTTGAAGGGCCTAAATACCGGACTCTCACTCTCAGACCTAGGTCTGAAGCTTTTTCCGCCCCACACGTTCAGACTGTCTGAGCGTGAGTGGTGGGCATAGGGTTATGAGGAAGGGGATGGGATTTAATAGATATGTACTCACTGGTGCTGATACATAAATCCAACACTCCCTTATATTGTAAAAGGATTTAAACTTGGGTCTTTCTAAGATTATATATAAAAAAATGAAAAAAATCGGGAGAGCTTGGTAGCGGTCATTCGCACCTTACTAGGTTCTTCAAATTTAGAGATTTTTTTTTAAGTCGTTTAGTTCTAAAAATACACACTCCATTTCCAAAAAAAGCACCTCGTTGGAAATTCCATATCTCAGTCAGGGTCCGAACCCACGTCCTCCATGCTACCAGACTTACCATCCCATGAGCTTGGTTTTCTTAGGCATCCTGAGCAGGGGCGGATCCAAACAGGCCAGATGATAATAGAGGTGGCACGTGTCACACTTGGCCATCGTGTGCGGGTCGTGACTAAATACACACTCCATTTCCAAAAAAAAGCTCCTCGTTGGAAATTCCATATCTCAGTCGGGGTCCGAACCCACGTCCTCCATGCTACCAGACTTACCATCCCATGAGCTTGGTTTTCTTGGGCATCCTGAGCAGGGGCGGATCCAAACAGGCCAGATGATAATAGAGGTGGCACGTGTCACACTTGGCCATCGTGTGCGGGTCGTGACTCAAATGACACAAGCCGCATTTGTGACTCAGCACACCTGAAATATTTGATTGGTTGGTTAATTGATAGAGGTTCGTTTTCGGAATGGCTGACTTTCTCATATCCTTTCGATTTCGAGACGGTAAGACCTGAATAGGTACAGTTCCCTCCATCAAACCTAAAAAAGAGGTTTGATAATTGATAGAGGTTCGTTTTCGGAATGGCTGATTTTCTCATATCCTTTCGATTTCGAGACGGTAAGACCTGAATAGGTACAGTTCCCTCCATCAAACCTAAAAAAAAAGAGGTTTGATAGAGGGAACTGTAAATGCTAAGGTCTTATCGCCACGAAATCGAAGAGAGAAGGAAGACAGGATAGGAGAGAGGTTTGATAGAGGGAAGTGTTTATGCTAAGGTCTTATCGCCACGAAATCGAAGAGAGAAGGAAGACAGGATAGGAGAAAGCCAGTTCCGAGTGATATAGGAGTAAAATCAGTGTAAAATATACCGGAGCCACTGAAAAATAAATGAACTTGTTGCTAACTGTATTAAAATAAATACCTGAACCGGTTGTCATGGTAACGCCACTGGTGGAGCTATTGGTTGCCATGGTAACAGTAGTAGTGGGGGTACCAGGGGAGGAGGAACAGGAAGTGATATAGGAGTAAAATTAGTGTAAAATATACCGAAGCCACTGAATAATAAATGAACTTGTTGCTAACTGTATTGAAATAAATACCTGAACCGGTCGTCATGGTAACGCCACTGGTGGAGCTATTGGTTGCCATGGTAACAGTAGTAGTGGGGGTACCAGGGGAGGAGGAACAGGTTCGCATTAGGTTTCGAATGGGGAACCCCACGCCTGCTTTGAGAGCGGCGGCTGTGGGAACACCACCTCCATGTACACCAGCTGTAAAAGAGAGAAAATAAGAAAAAGATTTGAAAAAGAGAACCAAATGGTATAATGACTGCTGAAACCCTCCAAGAAAAGAAAAAGAGTTGCCCACCTCTGTGGCTGAGTGGTCAAGAGCACTGACTACTGACTCTCAACCCGGAGGTGCTGGGTTCGAACCCCGGACAGGACGAGGTTAACGCCGGGAGCATTCTCTAAAACCGAAGTCCTAGAGCTCCAATATTATGTGGTCAAATTATCAAATAAATGAGAACAAAATTTCATACCTCGGCTTTGATCGAACCCACGCTCTCCTGTTTACCAGGCGAGCGTCTTGACCACTACGCCACCGAGGCAGTTCGACGTAAAGCTTTAGCTTATAATGCATATCTTTAGGTAAAATAAAGAAAACCCATATCATACCTAGAGGATGATGGTTAGACGTGACATGTAGGTTGGATTTCCCAATCGAATCCAAGTTGGGTAACTTCTTATTGGGCACTGCTTGTAGTAATACCTTGTGGTATAGTTCTAGAGTGGTTCTCATGTCAGAACACTCTTGGGTTCTCTTCTCAGAGGTCCTGATGAGCTGGAAATAAACAAAACGAGCAATGAGAAAAGTCCATTAAATTTTCGGTCCAAAGTAATTGATCCATTGTTTATTTTTGAAATATAAATAAAGAAGGAATAATGGAATGGTTAGCTCATTGGGCGAGGTTAATGTCTAAGCTAGGACTCTCTCCAAAAACTGTCTACCTTTTCTCTTCCATTTCGGGACGATAAAGACATCAGTAGTTAAAGTAATGAAGCCTTCAGTAGTATTGAAAAAAAAAAGCTCTCGGTGGTTTCACACTCAACGTTGCTTAACCTAAGTGACCCCAGCCAGGGACTTACCTCATCATACGTCTTCTGCAGGCGGCTCTGCTCGGACTGCAAACTATCATTTTCCACCGCCAGGGCGCGCTGTTCCCTTGTCAGCTTCCCAAGGCGTCCATTCCTATTGAGAAAATAAAAAATAAATAAAAATAGCCCTTATTAAGGATTTCGTTACGAAAGTACTATAATGTTTAAATATTTTTGTATAAATATTAAATAAATTATTTAAATTTAAAAAGAACCTTTGAAATGATTAAATGCTTTTTTTCTGTGGAGGATGTTTGCATGGTTACTTCGTACATTCTTCTAAATTTAAGAGCATCCCAACAACAAGATACATACCATGTTTGACACTGGTAGGCTGAAGGCCTCTAATGGGTCTAGAGTCTAGAGGTTCTAGGCCCATTAGGATTAATTTTCCAAATTTTTGTTATTTTTTTCCATCTCTTCTCTCTTCCACACTTTTTTTCCCCACTCTCTTTTTTGTACATTCTTCCTCTGTTGCCTCATATTACCTATTGAGAAAGTAGGCGACAAATTCCACATTGAACGCCAGGGGGATGTGCCATTTCTTGTTCATGTCGGCTAGAGTGGCCAGGTCGGACTGGGCCTGGGCTACAGCGCCGGTGTCTACCTCCATGAGGCGGGCCTTGTGTAGGAGGGCCCGGCACAGCGTGGCACTCGAGGTGAGCGGCCGGGCCAACTTCTGAGTGGGCACTAGAACCAGAGAAGGAAACATGTGTCTTGTTTTGAGTAAGTCTCTCTCGGGCTCGAAGGCTAGTCTCATTCGATCAGGATAAACAAGTATATTCTATTCTATTATTTTGACTCGATGATTTTGCATTAAGTTTGTATGTTTCACCCACGATAACTCTCCAACGGTTCATCCGATTTTGATGAAACTTGGCAAAAATGTTCAACACATATAGGATAATTTCTCATTAAATTTCGAGTCCGTTCGAGATATTCCAAATATTGTACCAAATACATAAGACCTTGTTTAGTAAAGGGACTTTTCAGCCTCATCTGGCAGTATATGCAGGGTTTATTCTATTCTATTTGATCAAACTAACAAAGAAAACTTTCTTCTCTGAAGCAGACACTTACCCCAGGGTGGGTTACGTAGAGATTTCATGTCCACATATTTGACCTTGTATTTGCCCAGTTTTCTCTGGATTCTCAATTAGGTTTTCTTGTTGGCTTCTGTCTATTCTACATTAGTGCGCTATCTATTCTACATTAGTGCGCTACTTTTTTTTTTTATTTAAACAGGTCTTAAATATTTTTCCCTAAAATGTAATTTTATTACCTATGAAATAAATAAGATCTTGTTTAGACTGCGAGAGTAAAGGGACTTTTCAGTCCTATGCTGGTAGTATAAACATTATAAACAAGGTATATTCTATTCTATTCTACATTAGTGCGGTATCTATTCTACATTGGTGCGCTGTCTATTCTACATTAAGTAGCAGTCCATAGACACTTACCCCAGGGTGGGTTACGTAGGGATTTCATGTCCACATATTTGACCTTGTACTTGCCCAGTTTCCTCTGGATTCTCCCGTAGATTTTCTCATTAACTTCTGTCTATTCTACATTAGTGCGCTATCTATTCTACATTAGTGCGCTACTTTTTTTTTTTATTTAAACAGGTCTTAAATATTTTTCCCTAAAATGTAATTTTATTACCTATGAAATAAATAAGATCTTGTTTAGACTGCGAGAGTAAAGGGACTTTTCAGTCCTATGCTGGTAGTATAAACATTATAAACAAGGTATATTCTATTCTATTCTACATTAGTGCGGTATCTATTCTACATTGGTGCGCTGTCTATTCTACATTAAGTAGCAGTCCATAGACACTTACCCCAGGGTGGGTTACGTAGGGATTTCATGTCCACATATTTGACCTTGTACTTGCCCAGTTTCCTCTGGGGCGGCTGTGGGAACACCACCTCCATGTACACCAGCTGTGAGAGAAAGGAAAAAGTTACATTATGATTTGTGGTGAAATTGAGGGCCTCTTTACAATTTTTGTGGATCACAGCATTTTTTTTTTTTTTCTTCTTTTTTTTAAGACTGGCGTTTCAGCGCCGTTTTTATTTCTTAGCAAAGAAACAACTGCTACATTACACTCGTTTGGTTTATGTCGTAGCATGCCCATCCCGTAGTATGCCTCTCATCAGATGGGTGAGAAGAGACACAATACTTCCCATTTAGGTGCTGGGTCAACACTAAAGAGAATAGGTTTTTATTTATAAAAGGACGTCTGTTCCATACAACGAAACCAAAGAATATACTAGGTACATAGTCCTAAGCAGTTGTACATACTGTGGTCTTTTGAAGTGATTTTTCAATATTCAAATGTAAAATGAAATAATTATCATGCCAGCAGTCCCAACAGTCAGTAGTGCAGTTGTTAAGGCAATGATTCATTACCAACGGGAATGTTTCAGTCCAGAAGTGACAAAAACATAATTGAGTTAAAGAAGGGCCATTTTCAATATTTTCAAAAAATCCCTTCAAATGATTCTTACCAAAGTTGGGACACAGTTCACAGGTGGGCTCTGCAATGCCAGCTCTACAAGACTCACAGAACCAAGTCCACTCGTAAAATTTGTGGTCAAAACCAAAAGTCAGCCCAAAGCAATCATTCTAGTTAAGGCTGATTGAGAGGCTGACGAAAAACACCAACCCCGTCTGTACTCGGGAAAAGGTGAGGAAAAGGTATTTTTTCTCTTTGAAGTCTATAAACACTATGAGAGGGTCGGCATTCATTTCTACTTGTTGAGTCCATAATAAATCGTAAATTTCTTTTTCTAAGAAAACTCACCAGTACGGGCGTAGCTCTCATCTGGACACAGGGCACAAGACTTGGCTCCCCATCTCGAGTAGGGCATCTCAAACAGGGTAACATTGCTCAGTCGGTCCACTTCGCCAAACGCCACTCCAGGGATGTATAGGGCACACACCAAGTGGACCCATTTACCCACGTCCGTCTCCTTGAATATACCACCTGATATTTGGGAAGAAAATGAAAGAGAATAGGTTTTTATTTATTAAGGTACGTCTGTTCCATACAACGAAACCAAAGAATATACTAGGTACATAGTCCTAAGCAGTTGTATATTGTGGTCTTTTGAAGTGATTTTTCAATATTCAAATGTAAAATGAAATACTTATCATGCCAGCAGTCCCAACAGTCAGTAGTGCAGTTGGAAAGTAATTTTACAACTTCGCATTTCGTAATATTTTGGCGTCACAGCAACTATTGTAATCCTTCCTTAATTTCCATGTTTTTTTTTTCCAAGCCTTGAATTTCGGGGCCAGAATTTCCAGGTAATGTTATAGTATAGGTACAAAGTATTGAAGTATTTTT
Source organism: Diaphorina citri (assembly GCF_000475195.1). NCBI lineage: Eukaryota > Metazoa > Arthropoda > Insecta > Hemiptera > Psyllidae > Diaphorina > Diaphorina citri. The sequence continues at coordinate 12,930 of NW_007378987.1, forward strand.
CTTCAGTAATATTACATCATAACTTTGGAGAAGTGTGAAATGCCTGCGAGGTTCATTAGGGAACAGGGCCCTGGCCCCCAATCGCTGTGAAAGAGAATAGGTTTTTATTTATTAAGGTACATCTGTTCCATACAACGAAACCAAAGAATATACTAGGTACATAGTCCTAAGCAGTTGTACATACTGTGGTCTTTTGAAGTGATTTTTCACAATCGCTGTTGTACCCCTTGGGGTCCTGGCCCCTAGTCTCAGCTACCCCCATTCACTTCTTTTTCATCCCCTCCTTCTGTTTCTTCTGCTTCTTCGTCTCCTCCTCATCAATCGGCGCTGTCTTCACGAACGGAATCTCGCCCGCCTCATTCACATACACAGCGGGCACAAACTTCCTGAGGCAGTCCGGGATTCGAACCCCGGTCTCCGTCTGATGAGTCTCGAGAATCGCGCAGATGACACGCGTGGTAGCGCATGCGGTCGCGTTGAGCATGGCCATTTTTAATATTTTCAAACAATCCCCTCAAATGATTCTCACCAAAGTTGGGACACAGTTCACAGGTGGGCTCTGCAATGCCAGCTCTACAAGACTCACAGAACCAAGGTTCTGTAGAACAGGAGGAAACTGTGGACGAAATACTGGCAGTATCCTGAACACCATAACATCCTGGGAAAAATAAGGAGGACAGAGTTAAAAAAAAAGAAGCTTTTCTCTATTTAACCATTATAACCACACAAACAGTTGGTCCCAATTTTAATGACATTAGGCAAAAATGTTCAATTCAACTGAACACAACGATTTTTTTTTCTCAATAGAAATAGACTTTTGGCCTTTTGCTGTTCCATAAGTAAGGGGTTTTTTTTTTTCAGAATTTTTAAATCGTTTGTCTGATTTTGATGAAAATTGGCAAACATGTTTAATACCTAAAAGTCATTTGCTTATTAAATTTTAGTGTCAAATAATGTTCTTGATCTTTCTTCTTCTTCTTTCTGAGGGCACTCTTTTTCTTCTTCTTCTTTCTGAGGGCACTCTTTCTGAGTGAGTTCTAAACTGGACTGAACACTAGTTATTGTACAAGTAGAATGACAAATATGGTAGGTTAGAAGTAGGCTGTATCCTTACCCTCATGTACAGTCACTCCACAGCTGTCACACTCCACTATTTCGTTGACATCATCACTACGCTCTCCAAGACAAACACAACACACCAAGATCTTACTGAACTTGCTGAAGTCTTCCAACTGAAACCAAAATAGTAAGTACCTGATAAGAAATTTAATTGCTAAGAATTCCTGCTGTATTTTCACTAAAAAATAATGTAAAAAAAGCATGATCTCATAGTAATTAGGAAAGTAGGTAATTTTAAACCTACTTACCTAAGTACTTTTTAGATAATTCCACAACTCACTTAGATACCTACATCAAACTACATCCACAGTAGATAAAAATAAGCAGGACAGAGTTTTTTTAAAAAAAAGCTTTTCTCTATTTGACCATTATAACCACACAAACAGTTAGTCCCAATTTTAATGACATTAGGCAAAAATGTTCAATTCAACTGAACACAACGATTTTTTTTTCTTTTTTTTTTCTCAATAGACTTTTGGCCTTTTGCTGTTCCATAAGGGTTTTTTTTTTTTCAGAATTTTTAAATTGTTTGTCTGATTTTGATGAAAATTGGCAAACATGTTTAATACCTAAAAGTCATTTGCTTATTAAATTTTAGTGTCAAATAATGTTTTTAATCTTTCTTCTTCTTTCTGAGGGCACTCTTCTTCTTCTTTCTGAGGGCACTCTTTCTGAGTGAGTTCTAAACTGGACTGAACACTAGTTATTGTACTTACAAGTAGAATGACAAATATGGTAGGTTAGAAGTAGGTTGTATCCTTACCCTCATGTACAGTCACTCCACAGCTGTCACACTCCACTATTTCGTTTACATCATCACTACGCTCTCCAAGACAAACACAACACACCAAGATCTTACTGAACTTGCTGAAGTCTTCCAACTGAAACCAAAATAGTAAGTAGGTACCTGATAAGAAATTTAATTGCTAAGAATTCCTGCTGTATTTTCACTAAAAATAATAATGTTGTTGTTGTTGTTGTTTGCAAATGTTGGGTTATTTGACTACTAGGTCATTTTACCATAAAAAAATAATGTAAAAAAGCATGATCTCATAGTAATTAGCTAAGAAGGTAATTTTAAACCTACTTACCTAAGTACTTTTTAGATAATTCCACGGTACCTGATAAGAAATTTAATTGCTAAGAATTCCTGCTGTATTTTCACTAAAAAATAATAATGTAAAAAAGCATGATCTCATAGTAATTAGCTAAGAAGGTAATTTTAAACCTACTTACCTAAGTACTTTTTAGATAATTCCACAATCCACAACTCACTTAGGTACCTACATCAAACTACATCCACAGTAGAAAAAATGTTTCAACAAGAGATGACTACTTATCTTCAAGGGAAATTTAAGGCTGGTATCCTCTCTGTTTGAAGTCCCCCAGCCAGACTAAGCTAGTCTACTCCCAGTTTCACACCCCCAGCCTGACATGGAGTTTGGAATACCTGATCTTTCAACTGAGCTGCAGTGAGAATGTTGACAGGGGTATGTGGGCCAGGTTTAGCCCCGTTGGTTGTTTTTTCAGCCAAGCCACAGTAGAAAAAATGTTTCAACAAGAGATGACTACTTATCTTCAAGGGAAATTTCAGGTTGGTATCCTTAAAGTCCCCCAGCCAGACTAAGCTGGTCTACTCCCAGTTTCACACCCCCAGCCTGACATGGAGTTTGGATTACCTGATCTTTCAACTGAGCTGCAGTGAGAATGTTGACAGGGGTATGTGGGCCAGGTTTAGCCCCGTTGGTTGTTTTTTCAGCCAAGCTCTCATCAGAATCACTGCTGCTCTCTGCATTCCCTTCATCAGGACCTGAAATAGAAAATAAAATAATTATTTTATTAACAATTAAAATAACTGAGTACCTACCTACTTACCTATCTAAAAAAAAATGCTGCAGTGCTAAAAAAAGGACCTTAGGTATCTGTTTAGGACAAAAGTTTGTCACAGCTGGGAATCAAACCCATGACCTAACACTCACAAGGCAAGTACACTACCTAAACCTCCGTGATTTTGCCGGCAAGGAATGTTCATTGCGTTATTTGCCGTTCCGTGTGTCACATCTTGTGCAGTTCAAATGAAAAAGATAACCTTCAAAATTTCTCATCGTTATCACCTTTCTCTTATCAGTTACCCAATTTTTACACTGTTTAGTCCTCTTCCCTTTATTTTAGAAAATTGTCTAATTAATTTCTATTTTCTATTTAAAATTAGTCCATTTTAATTTTTCTGTGCTCTGATTGTTTTGTGGAAACAGTTTTACACAACTCCCTGTGTGAGATTAGATCGTGGAGAGTTTCGACTAAATTTAATGTAAGTTTTCATACCTAGGTAACACTAAAAAAGAATATGGAAGGGTAGAATATGAATGGGTAACTTGGGTTAAATTTTATGTTTACCTTCTTGGCAATTTGGATCGGGCTGACCCTTATTTACTAAAACTAGGCCAGCCTAGTTAGCTTAGTTGGTAGTGTGTCTGCCTTGTAAGTGCTAGGCCATGGGTTTGATTCCCACCCAGGGTGGATTTTATCCTGATGAGATAATGTTCGTTCTTGGAACGGCTGGCTTTCTCCTATCCTGTCTTCATTCTCTCTTTGATTTCGGGATGATAAGACCATAGCAGTTACAGTTCCTTCTGTCAAACCTCTTAAAAAAAGTAACTAGGTGTGAACAACCTACTACCTATTTGTAGCCAGAGTTAAAGTGCCTTACAAAAAAAAAAAAAAAAAAGTTAGAGTGGAAGGCCCAGGATGGATTTTATCCTGATGAGATAATGTTCGTTCTTGGAACAGCTGGCTTTCTCCTATCCTGTCTTCCTTCTCTCTTTGAATTCGGGATGATAAAACCATAGCAGTTACAGTTCCCTCTGTCAAACCTCTTAAAAAAAAGTACTAGAGTGGAAGGTAAAATTGGATTTAAAACTCAAAATCCAGTATACCATTGGAGTCATCGGAATTGATGGTATCATCATCACTGTCCTCTGCATGGTCTTCTATTCGGAAATCACTATCATCGGAACTAAAATTATAACCTCCAGTTACTAGAGGTTCTAGTCCCATTAGGATTAATTTTCCAAATTTTTGTTTTTTTTCCCCCTCTCTTCTCTTCCACACTTTTTTCCCCACTCTCTTTTTTGTACATTCTTCCTCTGTTGCCTCATATTACCTATTGAGAAAGTAGGCGACAAATTCCACATTGAACGGGGGATTATGTTTGTTTCGATTTTGATTGATGATCAATTCAAATGCCTATTGCATACCTAGGGATGTCTTACCTTCGGGGCACCCTATGTTAGACTATTATTGCAGAAAGGTCTCAATAAATTTGACCAAGTAGGGAGGGGGATTATGTTTGTTTCGATTTTGATTGATGATCAATTCAAAGGCCCATTGCAGACCTAGGGATGTCTTACCTTCGGGGCACCCTATGTTAGACTATTATTGCAGAAAGGTCTCAATAAATTTGACCAAGTAGGGAAGTAGGTAAGGGTGGATTGAAAATTACAAAAACAGCACCTTTGTGTTCCTTCAATATTTCTTTCATCAGTAGGTTTAGTTGCAACTAAATGTTCTTCCTCTTTTGGAAGGCTTCTTGTACATAAAGCTAGATTAGTAGGAATAGGTGGGTAAATAATAAGCACTAGGCCGCAGGTTTGATTCCCGCCTGGGGCAGATTTTATCCTGATGGGATAATGTTCATTCTTGGAACGGCTGGCTTTCTCCTATCCTGTCTTCCTTCTCTCTTTGATTTTGGGATGATAAGACCATAGCAGTTACAGTTCCTTCTGTCAAACCTTTTTTTTTTTAAGTAACTAGGTGTGAACAACCTACTATTTGTAGCCAGAGTTAAAGTGCCTCACAAAAAAAAAGTTCTAGAGTGGAAGGTAAAATTGGATTTAAAACTCAAAATCCCGTATACCATTGGAGTCATCGGAATTGATGGTATCATCATCACTGTCCTCTGCATGGTCTTCTATTCGGAAATCACTATCATCGGAACTCTCTCCGAGATCTTCAAAATCCAAATAGTTTTGAGTTGGAGGCTTGATTCTTCTTTTGTTTGGGTCTCTCTCCACTGAAAAAGAGCATAAGAAAAAGGGGGATTATGCCTGGGCTACAGCGCCGGTGTCTACCTCCATGAGGCGGGCCTTGTGTAGGAGGGCCCGGCACAGCGTGGCACTCGAGGTGAGCGGCCGGGCCAACTTCTGAGTGGGCACTGGAACGAGAGAAGGAAACATGTGTCTTGTTTTGAGTAAGTCTCTCTCGGGCTCGAAGGCTAGTCTCATTCGAGCAGGATAAACAAGTATATTCTATTCTATTATTTTGACTCGATGATTTTGCATTTTTCTATTCTATTATTTTGACTCGATGATTTTGCATTCGATGATTTTGCATACTATGGATGCGATCTTTGCCATTAGACAATTGTTGGAAAAACATGTGGAAAAAGAGAAAGCCTTGTACTTCGTCTTCATCGATCTTGGGAAAGGAGATATGTTTTTAGGCTGGATGAGGTCTAACATCCGTATTTATGAACGAAAATTCTCACTCTCAAGTCAGACTGAAGACAATTTTGTTCAATTAGATGTTTGGAATTGATGCTCCAGTATTTTGTTCATAAATACGGGTGTAAGTTTTGACTCGACGGTTTTGCATAGAGTTTGTCTGTTTGAAATTTGGCAAAAATGCTCAAAACATAAAGGAAAATTTCTTATTAAATTCTGGGCTCGTTCGGGCTTTTAACGTAAATATACTTTAACACAATTAAAATTCATTTTGATTCTTTGGGGGGGGGGGGGGGGGGTTACGTAGAGATTTCATGTCCACATATTTGACCTTGTATTTGCCCAGTTTTCTCTGGATTCTCAATTAGGTTTTCTTGTTGGCTTCTGTCTATTCTACATTAGTGCGCTATCTATTCTACATTAGTGCGCTACTTTTTTTTTTTATTTAAACAGGTCTTAAATATTTTTCCCTAAAATGTAATTTTATTACCTATGAAATAAATAAGATCTTGTTTAGACTGCGAGAGTAAAGGGACTTTTCAGTCCTATGCTGGTAGTATAAACATTATAAACAAGGTATATTCTATTCTATTCTACATTAGTGCGGTATCTATTCTACATTGGTGCGCTGTCTATTCTACATTAAGTAGCAGTCCATAGACACTTACCCCAGGGTGGGTTACGTAGGGATTTCATGTCCACATATTTGACCTTGTACTTGCCCAGTTTCCTCTGGATTCTCACGTAGGTTTTCTCGTTGGCTTCTGCTTCTAGTTCGCGCTGTCTTCGCATGAGCGCGCTACGAGTCTGCATGGAGAGAAAGTTCCGCTTGCGCTTCTTGATGAGAACCTGGAGGGGAGAGGGATTGATTTATAATTTTGACATAATCCCAATGAATGAAAGAGGTGTAGTCTGGCTGGGGGACGTTAAACAGGGAGTAGACCAGCTTAGACTGGCTGGGGGACTTTAAACAGGGAGTATACCAGCCTCGCTTTCTCCTATCCAGTGTTTCTTCTCTCTTTGACCTTAGCAGTTACACTTCCCTCTGTCAAACCTCTAAAAAAACATCATCTTACCTTATCAGCATGTAGTCTACAGTGTGCGTAGAAAGGATCCGCTTGGTCTACTTACAAAACTCTGTACCTCTCTCGAACAGTGACTTACCCCAGAGTGGATTTCGTAGAGATTTCATGTCCACATATTTGACCTTGTACTTGCCCAGTTTCCTCTGGATTCTCCCGTAGATTTTCTCATTAACTTCTGTCTATTCTACATTAGTGCGCTATCTATTCTACAGTAGTACGCTATCTATTCTACATTAGTGCGCTGTCTATTCTACATTAAGTAGCAGTCCATAGACACTTACCCCAGGGTGGGTTACGTAGAGATTTCATGTCCACATATTTGACCTTGTACTTGCCCAGTTTCCTCTGGATTCTCACGTAGGTTTTCTCGTTGGCTTCTGCTTCTAGTTCGCGCTGTCTTCGCATGAGCGCGCTACGAGTCTGCATGGAGAGAAAGTTTCGCTTGCGCTTCTTGATGAGAACCTGGAGGGGAGAGGGATTGATTTATAATTTTGAAATAATCCCAATGAATGAAAGAGGTGTAGTCTGGCTGGGGGACGTTAAACAGGGAGTAGACCAGCTTAGTCTGGCTGGGGAACTTTAAACAGGGAGTATACCAGCCTGAATTTTAGAAATAGCAAAGGTTGAGTGCGAGGGGCAGCCACTCGTAAAATTTGTAGCCAAAAACAAATGTCAGCCCAAAGCAATCACCCTAGTTAGGGCTGATGGAGAAGCTGACGAAAAACGCCGACCCCGTCTGTACACGGGAAAAGGCGAAGAAAAAGAATGGCAGGATTCTCACTTAGTGAGCTCTTCCACCCAACCGGAAAGAATTTTATTGGTTATAAAAGATCCATAAATGAATGAAGTAAATATTTTAAATAGGGCTAAAATAATAGCGTTGACCTAAATGAAAGAATTCGAATCTCCAGATTCTCCAGCCTAGTTGGCTTCGAAGGTAGCCCGCCTTCCTTGTATGTAAGCGCTTGGTTGAGGGTTCGATACCCGAACGGGGCGGATTTCATCCTGAACGGATACCTAATGTTAGTACTCGGAACGGCTCGCTTTCTCCTATCCAGTGTTCCTTCTCTCTTTGATTTCGGGACGATAAGACCATAGCAGAGTTACAGTTCCCTCTGTCAAACCTCTAAAAAACCATCATCTTACCTTATCAGCATGTAGTCTACAGTGTGCGTAGAAAGGATCCGCTTGGTCTACCTCTTCTGATGTGGCCTCACTCAGTAGTCCCTCCCTCTGAGCACAGGTTACGTGGAAATACGTGCGACACATTCCTGCATCACACTGTATACACACGCCTGAAATCAAGACACACGCACGCAAGTAACTAAAGATTAAACTGGTTGATTGATATCAAATGCCAGAAACTGACTGTTATTATGTCCCCGCATTTTTTTTTTTTTTTTTTTTTTTTTTTTTTTTTTTTTTGTTAATGTGATAGCTGAATATATTGAGTCTGCAGACCTGGTGCTTATAATGACGGTGGAGCCTGGATTTGGGGGACAGAAGTTTATGCAGGATATGATGCCCAAAGTGAAATGGCTGAGGGAGAACTATCCAACACTTAACATTGAAGTAGATGGAGGTGTTGGACCCAATACTATTGATGAATGTGCCAAGGTAAGTATTTAACCATCTCTTTTAGCCTCTCCACACAACCACTGATCTTGTTCGTAAGCAAGATTTCAAGATATTTTACCAGGTCTTGACTGTTCCTAGATTTTGTGATTCCTTCCTTTTCTCACTTTTTCCTCCCCCATAACACTGGATACAGAATGTCTGACAGGGTAATTTCCAGTAGCGAGGACCACTTTTTACCCTTACCTAGTTGTTCTACCTTCCCACATGCATTGTATGTAAATATAAAATGTCATACTGAGCAATATGTTCATTTTCCCCAGGCTGGAGCAAACTGGATAGTATCGGGAACAGCTGTAATCAATTGTCCCGATAGAATACAAGCCATTTCCACTCTGAAATCTTCTGTACAGAAATATCTGAGTTGATAAGACAATGGCTCATGAAAGAATTCCAAGGTGCTCAATAAATTAAGGTGCTATGAAAAATGGAGATGAACTGATTAGTGTGAAAAAAATCAAAGGTTGTGGGTAAATTTTTAGAAAGTAGAGCTGCAGATTGAGCAAAGGTATACTTCTTAGTTCGTCCTACCTAAATGTATTCAATCAGAGACTTTTCCAAGAGATTCGAAAGATTTGTTTGGCTAGTTTTTGTATATTGAAAAATCAGCTTAATACTCATACATTAGGATGTATAAAAATAAACAAAAATAATAAATTAAGCAGGAAAGAATAGAAGAAAAATAAGTATTGAAAAATAATTATGTGGATCATAGAGACAGAAGTGACGAGTTTAAAAATACCTCAATATCACTTCTGACTCTAAATGCATTTATATTGTCCTATCCTTGGTTAAACGTTGAAAAAAGCATTTCAGTGATGTAATGGCCACACGAAATGTGTTACATATCCAAGAATAGAAAAGTTCGGTCAGAAAATTTCCGCCCTGGCCGGGATTCGAACCCAGCACCTCCAGGTTGAGAGTCAGTACTCTTGACCACTCGACCACAGAGGTGGGCGCAGCGCCCTCTAAGTAATGTGATTTTTCACCACTCAAAACTCCAGACTTCTCCTTGTCAAGTCATATGTTCTCCTCTTATTTGAATACTGCTCACCACTGCTCTTTGGTACATATTACCCTTGAGCAATCCACCCAGCCATATAGGGCTTGAAACTCTTGTTTGCGTTTTGTATAGGTACAGAGCAAAACGGGGATTTTTTTTTTTTTTTTTTTTTTTTAAATTTTTTTTGAAAAGGTTTAAGGTTAGCTGTTCTCCCTGTTTGTAGTCCCACAGCTAGACACTAGTCTACTCTCTGTTTAACATCCCCTAGCCATACAACTCACCTCTTGTCGGAAACAAGTGCTCACTCCCAGATATCGGATAGGTAAACTAGCTTCAGGCAGCCAAGAGTCTCGATGTACGGCACAGATTGGCTGTTCGGAGGTGGCTATCAAATATTTATCATCCAGTTCGTCCTTTTCCGGCGCAGAATCACCCACCTTCTCACCTTTACCAATCACCTGCAATAACACAATCATGGAGTAAGTTTATATGTTGCATGGAGACTTAACACCCATATTTATGAACAAAATGCTGGCTCTCAGCAAGTGCTCAAGCATCAATTCCAAACGTCTGATTGGCCAAAATTTGTTTAAGACTAATCTGAGACCGAGAATTTTTGTTCATAAATACGGGTGTTACTGTAGGGTTATATCCATGGACAAAACCTAACAAAAAGCTACTGAAGAAATGCACTAAAATAAAAAATAAAAATAACCTAGGTAGTGGTAAGTGGTAGGTGTTCAAAAATTTCAAAACTGTTCTGATTTTTGAGCACCCTGTGCTTCGCGTTGGTTGTGTTTATTTTTTTCACCGGCATCGACGAAAATTCGGCTGCAGAAATAAAATAATTATTTTATTAACAATTAAAATTACTGAGTAGGTACCTAAGTACCTACTTACCTATCTAAAAGAAAAAAAAAAACTGCAGTGCTACAAAATGGACCTTAGGTATCTGTTTAGGACAAAAGTTTGTCACAGCTGGGAATCAAACCCATGACCTAACACTCACAAGGCAAGTACACTACCTTTGAAGCTAACTAGGCTGACCCTTATTTACTAAAACTAGGCCAGCCTAGTTAGCTTAGTTGGTAGTGTGTCTGCCTTGTAAGTGCTAGGCCATGGGTTTGATTCCCACCCAGGGTGGATTTTATCCTGATGAGATAATGTTCGTTCTTGGAACGGCTGGCTTTCTCCTATCCTGTCTTCATTCTCTCTTTGATTTCGGGATGATAAGACCATAGCAGTTACAGTTCCTTCTGTCAAACCTCTTAAAAAAAGTAACTAGGTGTGAACAACCTACTACCTATTTGTAGCCAGAGTTAAAGTGCCTTACAAAAAAAAAAAAAAAAGTTCTAGAGTGGAAGGTAAAATTGGATTTAAGACTCAAAATCCAGTATACCATTGGAGTCATCGGAATTGATGGTATCATCATCACTGTCCTCTGCATGGTCTTCTATTCGGAAATCACTATCATCGGAACTCTCTCCGAGATCTTCAAAATCCAAATAGTTTTGAGTTGGAGGCTTGATTCTTCTTTTGTTTGGGTCTCTCTCCACTGAAAAAGAGCATAAGAAAAAGGGGGATTATGTTTGTTTCGATTTTGATTGATGATCAATTCAAAGGCCCATTGCAGACCTAGGGATGTCTTACCTTCGGGGCACCCTATGTTAGACTATTATTGCAGAAAGGTCTCAATAAATTTGACCAAGTAGGGAAGTAGGTAAGGGTGGATTGAAAATTACAAAAACAGCACATTTGTGTTCCTTCAATATTTCTTTCATCAGTAGGTTTAGTTGCAACTAAATGTTCTTCCTCTTTTGGAAGGCTTCTTGTACATAAAGCTAGATTAGTAGGAATAGGTGGGTAAATAGGCAAATGTACAAGTTTTAAAAACATGGACAACTTACTTTTCGTCAGATCCTGAATTTAAGAACTTAAGAAAATCTTCAGATTCTTAAAAGTTGGTTGTACTAATGCACTAAAATCAGAAAAAAAAGTAAAAGACCTAGGTAGGTATTCAAAAATTTCAAAACTGTTCTGATTTTTGAACACCCTGTGCTTCGCATTTGTTGTGTTTATTTTTTTTACCGGCATCGACGAAAATTAGGCTGCACTTTTTTCTCGAGTTTCCAAACAATCCAGTCAATCGGAACCTCCGTGATTTTGCCGGCAAGGAATGTTCATTGCGTTATTTGCCGTACCGTGTGTCGTATCTGGTGCAGTTCAAATGAAAAAGATAACCTTCAAAATTTCTCATCGTTATCACCTTTCTCTTTTCTCTTATCAGTTATCCAATTTTTACACGGTTTGGTCCTCTTCCCTTTATTTTAGAAAATAATTGTCTTATTAATTTCTATTTAAAATTAGTCCATTTTAATTTTTCTGTGCTCTGATAGTCTGATTGTTTTGTGGAAACAGTTTTACACAACTCCCTGTGTGAGATTAGATCCTGGAGAGTTTTGACTAATGTAAGTTTTCATACCTAGGTAACAGGGTAACACTAAAAAAGAATATGGAAGGGTAGAATATGAATGGGTAACTTGGGTTAAATTTTATGTTTACCTTCTTGGCAAGTTAGATCCTATTCCAGAAGAAGACAGATCTCTCATGTCCAAGACACAACTAAAATAAAGACTTGCCTCTAATTCTCTAAGCTTAACTAATGCCTTATTCCTTTGTTGTTTCAGAACCACCAACCATTTTTTTTTGAAAAATTTTTGGTTTTCTTTTTTTTTTTTTTTTTTTTTTTTTTTTTTTTTTTTTTGTCAGGGCTGTATCCAGGATTTTGATGAAGGGGAGCAAGAATACAGCCCTGCTTTTAGAAGCATAAAGGAGAAACTTTTTTTTCACTACTTTTCAAATTTACATTTATAATGAAAATGTATTTCTCTTTCTTACCTACTTCCCGCAGGGCATTGTTCCTTTCTTTCTCCGTAGCAATCAAGTCTTTTTCATTTTGAATCATAGCCTCGTCAATAAGAACCCTGACTTGTTTGATCTGAGTGACTGTCAGAGGTTTCAAGGTATCGGCAGATAGATCATCATCCAGAGCAAATCCATCTGAAAAAAAAAGAAAAAAAAATGAATTATTTATCAACAGCTCTAAATAATTTAACTATGCTGGGGGAAGTAACTATTATGGAGGTTTAAAATGGCCTTGGAGTTTCCTAAGATTTTCCTTATTCAATTATTAAATAAAAATATAAAATTAAGGGTGGATTGAAAATTACAAAAACAGCACATTTGTGTTCCTTCAATATTTCTTTCATTATTTCATTTCATTATTATAGTTGTAACTAAATATTCTTCCTCTTTTGGAAGGCTTCTTGTACATAAAGCTAGATTAGTAGGAATAGGTGGGTAAATAGGCAAATGTACAAGTTTTAAAAACATGGACAACTTACTTTTCGTCAGATCCTGAATTTAAGAACTTAAGAAAATCTTCAGATTCTTAAAAGTTGGTTGTACTAATGCACTAAAATCAGAAAAAAAAGTAAAAGACCTAGGTAGGTATTCAAAAATTTCAAAACTGTTCTGATTTTTGAACACCCTGTGCTTCGCATTTGTTGTGTTTATTTTTTTTACCGGCATCGACGAAAATTAGGCTGCACTTTTTTCTCGAGTTTCCAAACAATCCAGTCAATCGGAACCTCCGTGATTTTGCCGGCAAGGAATGTTCATTGCGTTATTTGCCGTACCGTGTGTCGTATCTGGTGCAGTTCAAATGAAAAAGATAACCTTCAAAATTTCTCATCGTTATCACCTTTCTCTTTTCTCTTATCAGTTATCCAATTTTTACACGGTTTGGTCCTCTTCCCTTTATTTTAGAAAATAATTGTCTTATTAATTTCTATTTAAAATTAGTCCATTTTAATTTTTCTGTGCTCTGATAGTCTGATTGTTTTGTGGAAACAGTTTTACACAACTCCCTGTGTGACATTAGATCCTGGAGAGTTTCGACTAAATGTAAGTTTCATACCTAGGTAACACTAAAAAGAATATTGAAGGGTAGCAGAGTGCTGCTTAATAACTTGGGTTAGATTTTATGTTTACCTTCTTGGCAAGTTGGATCCTATTCCAGAAGAAGACAGATCTCTCATGTCCAAATAAAGACTTGCCTCTAATTCTCTAAGCTTAAGTAATGCCTTATTCCTTTGTTGTTTCAGAACCACCAACCATGTCCCACGTCCAGTGCATGATTGGTCCATCCATCTTAAACTCAGACTTGTCCAATTTGCACAGTGAATCACAAAATCTTCTGGACTCAGGTGCTGATTATTTGCACCTAGATGTCATGGATGGAACGTTTGTACCAAATCTCACTTTTGGTCATCCTGTTGTCAAGTGTTTGAGGAATAAAATTCCCAAGGCTTTCTTTGAAACCCACATGATGGTTCAAAATCCACAACAGGTAGGAGAAATGCAACAGTTTTTTTTTTTTAATGATCTTTCATTGATAATTAACTGGGGGAAAAATTGACCCAAAAGTGTTGCGATGTGTGTACCAATTACCTATGCAAGATTATCTCTTCTGAGATGAAAGAACTGCAGTATGCTTAGCTATGAATTAACAGCAACTGTACCTACTAATGATATTATTTAATCTCAAATTTCAGTGGATAGAACCCATGGCCGATGCTAATGTAGACCAATACACATTCCATGTTGAACCCGTTGACAATGTTCCTCAAGTCATACGCCAAATAAAAGAAGCTGGAATGAAAGTGGGCCAAGTGTTGCAAGATGTGTGTACCAATTACCTATGCAAGATTTTCACTTTGTTTTCCCTTCTGGAATAAAAGAACTGCAGTATGCTTAGCTATGAATTAACACCAACTGTACCTACTAATGATATTATTTAATCTCAAATTTCAGTGGATAGAACCCATGGCCGATGCTAACGTAGACCAATACACATTCCATGTTGAACCCGTTGACAATGTTCCTCAAGTCATACGCCAAATAAAAGAAGCTGGAATGAAAGTGGGCCTTGCTATCAAGCCCAAAACTCCCGTTGATGTGATAGCCGAGTATATTGAGTCTGCAGACCTGGTGCTTATAATGACAGTGGAGCCAGGATTTGGGGGACAGAAATTCATGCAAGATATGATGCCCAAAGTGAAATGGCTAAGGGAGAACTATCCAACGCTTAACATTGAAGTGGATGGAGGTGTTGGACCCAATACTATTGATGAATGTGCCAAGGTAAGTGTTTAACTGGATTTGGTGGACAGAAATTCATGCAAGATATGATGCCCAAAGTGAAATGGCTGAGGGAGAACTATCCAACGCTTAACATTGAAGTGGATGGAGGTGTTGGACCCAATACTATTGATGAATGTGCCAAGGTAAGTATTTAACCATCTCTTTTTCTGGCTCTCTTTTAGCCTCTCCACACATCCACTGATCTTGTTCGTAAGCAAGTTTTCAAGATATTTTACCAGGTCTTGACTGTTCCTAGACTTTGTGATTCCTTCCTTTTCTCACTTTTTCCTCCCCCATAACACTGGATACAGAATGTCTGACAGGGTAATTTCCAGTAGCGAGGACCACTTTTTACCCTTACCTAGTTGTTCTACCTTCCCACATACATTGTAGGTACTGGAATATAAAATGTCATACTGAACAAAATTTTCGTTTTCCCCCAGGCTGGAGCAAACTGGATAGTATCGGGAACAGCTGTAATCAACTGTCCCGATAGAAAACAAGCCATTTCCACTCTGAAATCTTCTGTACAGAAATATCTGAGTTGATGAGACAATGGCTTCTGAAAGAATTCCAAGGTGCTCAATAAATTAAGGTGCTATAAAAAATGGAGATGAACTGATTAGTATGAAAAAAAATCAAAGGTTGTGGGTAAATTTTTAGCAAGTAGAGCTGCAGATTGAGCAAAGGTATACTTCTTAGTTCGTCCTACCTAAATGTATTCAATCAGAGACTTTTCCAAGAGATTCGAAAGATTTGTTTGGCTAGTTTTTGTATATTGAAAAATCAGCTTAATACTCATACTTACATTAGGATGTATAAAAATAAACAAAAATAATAAATTAAGCAGGAAAGAATAGAAGAAAAATAAGTATTGAAAAATAATTATGTGGATCATAGAGACAGAAGTGACGAGTTTAAAAATACCTCAATATCACTTCTGACTCTAAATGCATTTATATTGTCCTATCCTTGGTTAAACGTTGAAAAAAGCATTTCAGTGATGTAATGGCCACACGAAATGTGTTACCTAGGTACTGTCAATGTGTAACTGAGGTTATCTTCCAATACAACTATGTACATTCCATGACACTCTTAAAGTAACTTATTCTGAATTTAATCTGTGGTATTTTGATAATAAATTTACTGGAACATTATCGTTTATTAAAAAAAAAAAAAAAAAAAAAAAAAAACGTGCGGGATGTTTTTTTTTTTTTTTTTTTATTTTTTTCCAGAAAGTAAAAAAAAAAAAAAAAAAAAAACGTGCGTGATGATTATTATTATTTTTTCTAATTTTGTTCCAGAAAGTAGTAATTTTACAACTTCGCATTTCGTAATATTTTGGCGTCACAGCAACTATTGTAATCCTTTCTTAATTTCCATGTTTTTTTTTTTGTTTTTTGTTTTTTTTTTTTTCAGGCCCTGAATTTCCGGGGCCAGAATTTCCAGGTTATGTTATAGTATAGGTACAAAGTATTGAAGTATTTTTCTTCAGTAATATTACATCATAACTTTGGAGAAGTGTGAAATGCCTGCGAGGTTCATTAGGGAACAGGGCCCTGGCCCCTAATCTCCGTTGTACCCCTTGGGGTCCTGACCCCTAGTCTCAGCTGCCCCCATTCACTTCTTTTTCATCCCCTCCTTCTGTTTCTTTTGCTTCTTCGTCTCCTCTTCATCAATCGGCGCTGTCTTCACAAACGGAATCTCCCCCGCCTCATTCACATACACAGCGGGCACAAACTTCCTGAGGCAGTCCGGGATTCGAACCCCGGTCTCCGTCTGATGAGTCTCGAGAATCGCGCAGATGACACGCGTGGTAGCGCATGCGGTCGCGTTGAGCATGTGCACGAATTCGATTTTCTCGTTCATCTTCTTGGTTTGCCCGTAGCGGACCAGCAGGCGGCGTGACTGATAGGCGAGGCAATTGGAGCAGGAGACGAGTTCTCGGAACGCCCCGGACCCGGGGAACCAGGCTTCGAGGTCGAGCTTTTTGGCCGCGGCGTGGTTGAGAGCCCCGGAGACGATGTTGACCACACGGTAGGCGATACCTAGGGAGAAGCAGAAATAATAATACTGCTCGCATAGGACTGAAAAGTCCCTTTACTCCAGCAGTAGGCTACTACTATTATTGTGGTCATATTCCCAAATTATTTTGAGGATAAAATTCCATACCTCGGCTGGGGTTGAACCCATGCCCTTCTGTTTACCAGGCGAGCGTCTTGACCACTACACCACAGAGACGGTAGGCGCGCGAATGTCAATAGTTCGAAGCGCCGCGGCTCGGCCTATATTGATCAAATATGAACATAGAAAAACTCACCTAAATCAGCATAGAACTCATGTTAATCAAATCTCAGCATAGAAAAACTCACCTAAATCAGCATAGAACTCTTCTGAGTTCTGAATCATCTCGTCCAGCGTTTTCCATGACTCATCATCATGAGGGGAGGTTAACACGAACTGTTCTACCTTCTCAAACTGATGTACACGGAATATACCCCGAGTATCTTAAAGAAGAAGAAGAAGAACTTGCGTTAGGCTGAAAACAGAATGGAGTCAGAATTCAGCGTCAACCTGCGTAGACCGTCTTCAAAAATGAACTGTGTGTGGAGTAGGTTCGTACTCATTTAATTGTACATGTTCATTCTTAAATGTGGTTGAGATGCCATCGTGCTAGAAATCTAGCTCTGACTGCTCTGAGTAGCGAGAAAAGATTTTATTCCAAACAAGCGTGCCGGTAGGCGTGCGAACGTTAAGAGTTCGAAGCGCTACCCGGCCTATATTAATCAAATTTCTCCCGATTCTAGGAAAATGGCATAATCAATTCCTTTGCATTAGTAAACAACAACATTACTTTCCTTCCTATAGGATAAGGAAAGTAAAAATAAAAACTCACCTAAATCAGCATAGAACTCTTCTGAGTTCTGAATCATCTCGTCCAGCATTTTCCATGACTCATCATCATGAGGGGAGGTTAACACGAACTGTTCTACCTTCTCAAACTGATGTACACGGAATATACCCCGTGTATCACGACCATGGGAACCAACCTGGGAAAATAAACTCATGGTTAGTCTAAATTCTAAAATAATAAAAAATAAAAAGTAAAGCCCTGCTTGAAAAAAAAAAATAATAAATAAAATATAAAAAAAATAAAGCACTGTAAGCTGTAAGTAGCCTGTTCACGAAAGTGTCAGCCCCCATGGTGTGGTGGTCACTACATTTACAACTTCGCATTTCGTAATATTTTGGCGTCACAGCAACTATTGTAAATATTGTAATCCTTCCTTAATTTCCATGTTCCCCCCCAAGCCTTGAATTTCCGGGGCCAGAATTTCCAGGTAATGTTATAGTATAGGTATAAAGTATTGAAGTATTTTTCTTCAGTAATATTACATCATAACTTTGGAGAAGTATGAAATGCCTGCGAGGTTCATTAGGGAACAGGGCCCTGGCCCCTAATCTCCGTTGTACCCCTTGGGGTCCTGACCCCTAGTCTCAGCTACCCCCATTCACTTCTTTTTCATCCCCTCCTTCTGTTTCTTTTGCTTCTTCGTCTCCTCCTCATCAATCGGCGCCGTCTTCACAAACGGAATCTCCCCCGCCTCATTCAAGTACACAGCGGGCACAAACTTCCTCAGGCAGTCCGGGATTCGAACCCCGGTCTCCGTCTGGTGGGTCTCGAGAATCGCGCAGATGACACGCGTGGTCGCGCATGCGGTCGCGTAGATCTCACGGTCAGAAAAAAAACAAAGATCATCTCTGTATGAAAAATATTCCTTGCCGGCGCGGCGCGAGGTTTTCCAACCCGTGAATCGATCGACTATCGACTTTTTGCTTAGTTTGCCCGTAGCGGACCAGGAGACGGCGTGACTGATAGTCGAGGCAGTTGGAGCAGGAGACGAGTTCTCGGAACGCCCCGGAACCGGGGAACCAAGCCTCGAGGTCGAGCTTCTTGGCGGCAGCGTGGTTCAGGGCGCCCGACACGATGTTGACCACACGGTAGGCGATACCTAGGGAGAAGAAGAAATAATATTAGTTCCTTATTTATACTGCTCGCATAGGACTGAAAAGTCCCTTTACTCCAGTTAACTACTACTTACTATTATTGTGGTCAAATTCTCAAATTATATTAAGGATAAAATTCTATACCTCGGCTGGGATTGAACCCATGCCCTTCTGTTTACCAGGCGAGCGTCTTGACCACTAAACCACAGAGACGGTAGGCGCGCGAATGTCAATAGTTTGAAGCGCCGGGGCTCGGCCTATATTGATCAAATTTGAACATAGAAAAACTCACCTAAATCAGCATAGAACTCATGTTAATCAAATCTCAACATAGAAAAACTCACCTAGATCAGCATAGAACTCATATTAATCAAATCTCAGCGTAGAAAAACTCACCTAAATCAGCATAGAACTCTTCTGAGTTCTGAATCATCTCATCCAGCATTTTCCACGACTCATCGTCATGAGGGGAGGTTAACACGAACTGTTCTACCTTCTCAAACTGATGCACACGGAATATACCCCGTGTATCACGGCCATGGGAACCAACCTGGGAAAATAAACTCGTGGTTAGTCTAAAATAATAAAAATAAAAAGTAAAGCCCTGCTTGAAAAAAAAAAAAATAATAAAGCACTGTAAGTAGCCTGTTCACGAAAGTGTCAGCCCCCATGGTGTGGTGGTCACTACACTCGCCATGCACGCGGGAGACCCGGTAGGAACTTAGCAAATTTGGAAGTTTGTCACTTTATCAAGTTAATTTCGAATTTCGGTTTGTCTGGTTATTTTGTTCATCTATTAAAAAAAATCTAATAGAAATACCTATCTTAAAATGTGTGTAAGGCCTCGTATTGACTATTGAGTTTGAGTATTGACTAGATTAACATCCCACTGAAATTCTACCTGTAGGCAAAAAGTTACAATGCTCCAGTTTGGTAAGTATAGAGACTCTCAGACTGTCTTTGATTATACCTAGCTCCATTTCCCTGGTCTTTGTTGCAGTTATGGTGTTAGTTAATAGGAATTTAGTTAAATGCTTATAACAGTCAATAGTCTTTGAACCACTGTGCTGAATTATCTTGAATGTGAACCACCAATCTTCAGATCTGACATTGAACATTGAAGTTCACAGTCTTATCAGTCAATACATGATTGTGGTTTTGTGCTATTATAGTTGCCTGTTGATATTGTGTGTGTGGGCTGCTATCATCTATCAACAGGGCAGGGGGAGTTTAAACTTCCATATGATATGGAGTTATGGCACCTAATTTTAGGAGCCACATCAGTTTTCAGTGTTGGGCTATTTGTGATTTGATAGATATTTCTTAGAAGTTGGAAATTGACTTGTTTTATCATTATTAAAAAATATTGAAATTAATTTTTAGGTAAGTAAAATGGGGAATTAGAATTATAGAAAACTACCTATTTTTAAGTTGCTAGATTTTTTTTTTTTTTTAGGTTTGACAGAGGGAACTGTAACTGCTATGGTCTTATCGTCCCAAAATCAAAGAGAGAAGGAAGACAGGATAGGAGAAAGCCAGCCGTTCCGAGAACGAACATTATCCCAATTAGGATAAAATCCGCCCCTGGTGGGAATTGAACCCGCGGCCTAGCACTTACAAGGCAGACGCACTACCAACTAAGCTAACTAGGCTGGCTAGAAAAATATTTACCTAACCAGCTAGCTAGGCTGGTTAGGGTTAGCTGTTCTTCTCCCTGTTTATAGCCCCACAGCTAGACACTAGTCTCTCTGTTCAACATCCCCTAGCCAAACAACTCACCTCTTGTCGGAAACAAGTGCTCACTCCCAGATATCGGATAGGTAGACTAGCTTCAGGCAGCCAAGAGTCTCGATGTACGGCACAGATTGGCTGCTCTGAGGTGGCTATCAAATATTTATCATCCAGTTCGTCCTTTTCTGGGGCAGAATCACCCACCTTCTCCCCTTTACCAATCACCTGCAATAACACAATCATGGAGTAAGTTTACATGTTACATGGAGACTTACACCCATATTTATGAACAAAATGCTGGCTCTCAGCAAGTGCTCAAGCATCAATTCCAAACATCAAACAGCTCCTGTGTTTCGGATTTCTATGAGGGGAACCTAGCTGTTGCAATGCAACAGGGGTTCAAATCTGACATCTCTGTTGTTCTACTGTATGCTCCATGGGATGCTGACAGTCAACTGGCCAGACAAGAGTTTGATGTGACATGTAGATTTTATTCCAAACAAGTGAGTAGCCCAGTATTGGAGGTATTTAGTTTTTTAGCCTTTTCTTATTTCTTGACCTATTCCTTGGTGTCATCAATTGTGTTTTTAGTTTTGATAGAATGAACCTTTTGTTTAGGATAAGGTTCATACCCTTATCTGTTTAGGACAAAGTTCACCCTATTGAATTGAACTAGTAACTAGCTCTTATCATTCCAATTCTTTGTTTGACTTTCTGTCTGTTAGTTTGTTTGTTTGTTTTTTTTTTTCAATATTAGGGTCAATTTCAAAATACCTATTTATTTTTCATTGATTAATTTTAATCTTTTTGGAACAATGTATATAATTATGTAGTAGCTGCTGTAGTAGCTGCTAGCAACGCTCAAACAACACTAATCCCTAAACAATCATTTTTTCCCCTCAGATCAAATTCCTGGCAATCAACTGCTGGCATCCGGGCAGCACTTGTCGTAATCACTTCACCAAGTTAACCCGGTATCCAGTCATTCACCTATTTATTTTTCATTAATTTTAATCTTTTTGGAACAATGTAAATAGTTATGTAGTAGCTGCTAGCAATGCTCAAACAACACTGATCCCTAAACAATCATTTTTTCTTCCAGATCAAATTCCTGGCAATCAACTGCTGGCATCCGGGCAGCACTTGTCGTAATCACTTCACCAAGTTAACCCGGTATCCAGTCATTCTGATCTATATTCAAGCAGGACAAGAAGTTCATGCTATCCAATATAAGGGACACCTACATGCCGATCATATCATCAGCTTTGTAACTCATGTCCTGAATCCGATCAGCAAGATTGATTCCACCTCACATTTGTCGCGGTTCAAGTCAAATAATGACGTAAGTAAATTTAGATTGGATCAGATTTTTTTTTTTCTTCTTTTTTTTTTGACCCTCTTTACAAATGATTGGTGCTTGGAACTGCTTTTGCATTACTTCAAGGCACATTCTTTTACATCCATGTCGTTCCAAGAACAGAAAAGTTCGGTCAGAAAATTTCGAACCCAGCACCTCCAGGTTGAGAGTCAGTGCTCTTGACCACTCGACCACAGAGGTGGGCACAGCGCCCTCTAAGTAATGCGCTTTTTCACCAGTCAAAACTCCAGACTTCTCCTTGTCAAGTCATATGTTCTCCCCTTATTTGAATACTGCTCACCACTGCTCTTTGGTACATATTACTCGTGAGCAATCCACCCAGCCACATAGGGCTTGAAACTCTTGTTTGCGTTTTGTATAGGTACAGAGCAAAACGGGGATTTTTTTTTTTTTTTTGACCCTACAGGCGAGTTTAAACATCAAGAAGTACCTGGTCCGTATGAAATACTATCGGTTGATTCAATCCGCGGTAAGGAGCCTGGTGTCCCGCTCGCGAAGCCGACGGAAAGCCAACCATGTCGTCCGCTGTCTGTACAATATCTACACCAAGTATAACGACTTGGTAAGTCACCTCAGGGGGGTGTACGGACGACTGAAACGATCTAAAGAGCTACCGTCGGGGCAGGTGACGTATGGTAGTCAGTATAGGGTAAAACAAGAGTTGTAGCATTTGGCAGTGTGGCTGTGTGCGTGGTGGAACTTGGTGTCCAAGCTGTAGCATGAGTGTGATGGAGTGGGAGACTGAAAATCAGATTGATCCTACACACTGGACTCACACAGGAATCTCGTCAGAAAAGAACCCCATTTCAATGTAATGTACAGATGCGGACAAATATCAAAGGAAATTTTATCTGGTCCGTATGAAATACTATCGGTTGATTCAATCCGCGGTAAGGAGCCTGGTATCCCGCTCGCGAAGCCGACGGAAAGCCAACCATGTCGTCCGCTGTCTGTATAATATCTACACCAAGTATAACCACTTGGTAAGTCACCTCAGGGGGGTGTACGGACGACTGAAACGATCTAAAGAGCTACCGTCGGGGCAGGTGACGTATGGTAGTCAGTACAGGGTAAAGCAAGAGTTGTAGCATTTAGCGGTGTGGCTGTATGTGTGGTGGAACTTGGTGTCCAAGCTGTAGCATCCGTGTGGAAGAGTGGGAAACTGAAAATCAGATTGGTCCTACACACTGGACTCACACAGGAATCTCGTCAGAAAAGAACCCCATTTCAATGCAATGTAATGTACCAATGGAGAGTTTTCGTTTCGGAAATTTTACAAGGTGTGTGTGCGCAGAATCACATACATTTTTTTTTTTTTTTTTTTTTTTTTTTTTTTAAATTAGGTTTACACGCAAGAGATCTCTAGTTCGATTCCCGGCAGAACCGACTATTTTGCAGCCCTGTGTTGAAACTTTGGGGTGGTAGACTCATGAGGACGATTGATAAGCAAACTTCTTTAAGTGACTCAGACCGTAAAACTCGCACAAGTTTTTTTTTTTTTTCTGACCTTAAATAAGTTTTTTCCACCGACTTAGGCTATTAGACATCATGCTCTCAAGTCATATTGATTGAATCGTCCTGAGATGCTGCCAGTCATCGAGAGCACTTCTCCTTGTTCTTTCAAAGCAGATTGAACCCTTTGAAAACCTGCCAAATATTGTGCCAAATGTCAATGTCGATTCAAACCTGTAGATTTGCATACCTACCACGGGTAAATTCATGAGAGTAGCACATAACATGTAAACTTATATATGTAGAGAACATACATATTTATGTATTTACTCATATAAGTAGATTTTACATATGAACGGTAGGTAACCTATGACGTAAGCAAATAAGCATGAGAGTAGCACATAACATGTAAACTTATGTATGTAGAGAACATACATATTTATGTATTTACTCATATAAGTAGATTTTACATATGAACGGTAGGTAACCTATGACGTAAGCAAATAAAGAATAATGTCTTCAACCCTGATGGAAATGGAACGTAGGTTTGGCACAAATAAGGAAACTCATAATCATCGACCAAGGTGTCTTCCATAAATAATATTTTCCTTTCTTCATAACAAGATCTTGGATCTGAGAAAAGCATTTGTTCTGTTAATGTTGAATCATTTATCTTGCTGAGTGGTGAAATAAATAGAGGAAATTCTGCTCATTAATTATTCATTACTCATAGAGTAAAGACGTCCGACTGTGACCACCCATACAGATGCATACCACGATCAATGATGCTTAACTTCGGCGTTCCGCAGGGAAGTAGTTTTTCACCTCTACTCAGTGAGAAGTTTTCTTCTGCCTCTTTTTCTTCGCCTTCTTTTCTTCTTCTTCTTCTTCTTCTTCTTCTCCTCCTCCTCCTCCTCCTCCTTCTTCTTCTTCTTCTTCTTCTCCTCCTCCTCCTCCTCCTCCTTCTTCTTCTTCTTCTTCTTCTCCTCCTCCTCCTCCCCCTACTTCTTCTTCTTCTTCCCCTCCTCCTCCTTCTCCTCCTCTTCATTCTTCTTGTTTTTCTTCTTTTTCCTAATGTGATCTCTCAATGTGATTCTTCTTCTTCCTCCTCCTCTTCCTCCTTCTCCTCCTCTTCCTCCAGTGTTCTTCTTCTAACACATTGTATTTACGTAAGGTGCCAATTGCTAATATGTCATATTTACGATCCGCACCTCTTGACCTGATGAAAGATAAGTTAATCATTTTCACCTCTACTCAGTGAGTAGTTTTCTTCTGCCTTTTTTTCTTCGCCTTCTTTTCTTCTTCTTCTTCTCCTCCTCCTCCTTCTTCTCCTCCTCCTCCCCCTACTTCTTCTTCTTCCCCCTCCTCCTCCTCTTCGTTCTTCTTGTTTTTCTTCTTTTTCTTAATGTGATTTCTCAATGTGATTTCTTCTTCTTCTTCTTCTTCTTCTTCTTCTTCTTCTTCTTCTTCTTCTTCTTCTTCTTCTTCTTCAGTTTTTCACTCAGTGAGAAGTTTTCTTCTGCCTCTTTTTCTTCGCCTTCTTTTCTTCTTCTCCTCCTCCTTCTTCTCCTCCTCCTCCCCCCCTACTTCTTCTTCTTCCCCCTCCTCCTCCTTCTCCTCCTCTTCATTCTTCTTGTTTTTCTTCTTTTTCCTAATGTGATTTCTCAATGTGATTCTTTTTCTTCTTCTTCTTCTTTTTCTTCTTCTTCTTCTTCTTCTTCTTCTTCTTCTTCCTCCTCCTCCTCCTCTTTCTCCTCTTCCTCCAGTGTTCTTCTTCCAACACATTGTATTTACGTAAGGTGCCAATTGCTAATATGTCATATTTACGATCCGCACCTCTTGACCTGATGAAAGATAAGTTAATCACGGGCAGAAAACAATTATGAAAGAGTTAAATAGCAGGAAATATACCTACACTGTTTCTTCTCTGATCTAATAACAGCAATTTTCTTCGAGTTTTCCTCCTGTTGTGGGTTTTATTGGCATCCGAGGCTATAAACAATTTATGGCTTCTCATTCTTATGAGATCGTTTATGATTTTATGACAGAATAGAATGGAATAGGATAAAGTAGAATGAGATATGAGTAAGATAAGGTAATTTCTTTATGTCCATTTACAATATTATCCGATTCATAGATGGAATTAAACAAAACAACAGTTTCTCAAGTGTAGTTAGTGTATACTGTAGACAAAGACTTGAGCGAATGTTTGTGTAGGTCTCCCGGGTCTACAATCTGCGGTAATCACATGTCACCTCTGAGAATGCTAGGGGATAGGGGACGATTCGGGCATAGCCTTTGAGAATGTTTAAAGGTGACGTGATACAATATCATGACATTGTAGAGCTCAAAGTTTTTAGAAGCTCGAGATTTTTCTAGCTATGGGTCTCTCGTTTTCTAGCTTTGGTGGATCTTTCTTTAAGCTGATTCTTATGAGATCGTTTATGATTTTATGACAGAATAGAATGGAATAGTATAAAATAGAATGAGATACGAGTAAGATAATTT
This sequence comes from Diaphorina citri, assembly GCF_000475195.1. Classification (NCBI taxonomy): domain Eukaryota; kingdom Metazoa; phylum Arthropoda; class Insecta; order Hemiptera; family Psyllidae; genus Diaphorina; species Diaphorina citri. The sequence goes on from NW_007378987.1 coordinate 38,556, forward strand.
CTTTATGTCCGTTTACAATATTATCCGATTCATAGATGCAAGTAAACAAAACAACAGTTTCTCAAGTATAGTTAATGTAGAATTGTAGACCGACAAAGACTTGAGCGAATATGTAAACCTCCCGGGGCTACAATCTGCGGTAATCACATGTCACCTCTGCGAATGCTAGGGGACGATTCGGGCATAGCCTTTGAGAATGCTTAAAGGTGACGTGTGACAATATGGGTCTCTCGTTTTCTAGCTTTGGTGGATCTCTATACTCTATTGAGTATAGAGATTTAGTCAACAAGTGTTACTTTTTAGTCAACAAGTGTTACTTTTTTTTCTCTTCTATGTACTTAAAAATCGACAAGGTAGGTATTATTCATGTTCTAAAAGTGTGCTAAATAGATAGATCTAGGCAGATTAAGCTCGTGTCTGTGGCTATGTATCAGTAGATTAGTCTCAATAGAGTATAGAGATTTAGTCAACAAGTGTTACTTTTTAGTCAACAAGTGTTACTTTTTTTTCCTCTTCTATGTACTTAAAAATCGACGAGGTATTATTCATGTTCTAAAAGTGTGCTAAGTAGATAGATCTAGGCAGATTAAGCTCGTGTCTGTGGCTATGTATCAGTAGATTAGTATACCTACCTACTCTATTAGTCTAGGCCTTAGCACGAGTAGACAGAACTTATCATCAAGGTTTACAAAACCTTAACGTCTGGTTGGATCACTTATAAAACTGAATGACAAAAAAACATTTTTTTTTTTCCAAGAGGTTTGATAGAAGGAACTGTAACTGCTAAGGTCTTATAGTCCCGAAATCGAAGAGAGAAGGAAGACAGGATAGAAGAAAGCCAGCCGTTCCGAGAACGAAAATTATCCGTTCAGAATAAAATCCACCCCGGATGGGAATCGCTTACAGGGTAAACGCACTACCAACGTAGCTAACTAGGCTGGCTAAAAACTAAATTATAAACTCTCTTCGTTCGCTCCATAAGTCTAGAGAAGTTGGAGCCTCCATGAGAATGGCTATATCAAGACTATACAACCCCCTCATAATTCACCGAGTTCCATCCATCCAAGGTCCTCCATGGTCTATTTCTGCAGGGGAAGACCAACTACGCGACCTTGACCTCAGAAATGATGAATCAGCAAAAAAAGAGGGTAATCTAGGTATCAAATCTCTTGTAAGGTACAAAATATTGTTCGCAGGTTCGATTTCCGCCCAGAGCATTCTTTATCCGAGTTTATCCTAAACAGGTAAGGTTCGTTCTCGGAACGGGGTGGCTCCTATCCTGTCCTTTACTCTTCGATTTCGGGATGATAAGACCTCTTTTGCGTTGTTCGGTGTTCAGTTCCTTCTATCATTTTATTTTCCTCTCTCCCAAACAATGCTCCTGCGTTTCCGTGATGGAAGAGAGAGCAAATTGGATCATAATGGCATAATGAAGTGGACTTAGGTGTAGTGGGTGGCTTAGGATACAGCACATAGGTTCTCAGATATTAACTGGGTCAAGTTATTTCGCGAAAACGGTACATTTTTCTCGCCAGCCTAGTTAGCTTGGTTGGTAGCGCGTCTGCCTTGTAAGCGCTAGGTCGCGGGTTCGATACCCGCCTGGTGCGGATTCTATTCTGAAGGGACATTGTTCGTTTTCGGAAAGGCTGGCTTTCTCCTATCCTGTCTTCCTTCTCTCTTCGCTTTCGGGACGACAAGACCTTTCAGAACGATGAGTTACAGTTCCCTCTAGGTATCAAATCTCTTGTAAGGTACAAAATATTGTTCGCAGGTTCGATTCCCGCCCAGAGCATTCTTTATCCGAGTTTATCCTAAACAGGTAAGGTTCGTTCTCGGAACGGCGGGGTGGCTCCTATCCTGTCCACTCTTCGATTTCGGCATGATAAGACCTCTTTTGCGTTGTTCGTTCCTTCTATCATTTTATTTTCCTCTCTCCCAAACAATGCTCCTGCGTTTCCGTGATGGAAGAGAGAGCAAATTGGATCATAATGGCGCTCAAAGAAGAAGACGAAGAAGAAGAAGAAGAAGAAGAAGAAGAAGAAGAAGAAGAAGAAGAAGCGATTTCATCGATAGTGATGTTAAATCGTTTGAACCTACCCACAGTCCAATGAATCACCTGAAGATAATTATTACAACTGCGCGAGTCCTTGATAAATTTGCTGATTTGAGATGTTCTCTATTTTTGGTGTCTATCATTTTGGACTAAACTTTGCTTTGGACTAGCATGTCCAAAGAACAGGTGCCACGGGCAAAATTTTGGGGAATTCCAAGAAATTTTTAGGATGTGATAGATGTAGGTATGTTCTAGATTCGTATAAGCTTAACCTAACTTCCAGGGCTGTTTGCCCCTACACCAAGTCTCAGAGTGGGCTTGCTATACGGAGTTAAGGGATGTAGGTATGTATTTATAGCCTGCTGGAAAGTTCCTCTCGAGGCACCGGGCGCCATTTTGTATTCAGCCCTGATCGTACGTCACCCAAGACGATGACTAAGAGCAAATCATTTATTGTGAAAGAAAGTAATTGTAAGTAGGAGTGCACTCCGGGTCTTCATGGGATGTTATGGACAATATGGACGTACATAGACTACAACCCGATTACATGATTTCTTGTATGACCTATTCTTTTTTATAAATACTAATTATTGTTTGTTTTTTCTTTTCCCCCTCATTATCATTTGTATGACTTTGTAATTTGTTACATTTCTAACTTATATTACAATAAAAACATTTCTTATTCTTATTCATAACTAGCTGAATTCCGTCGCTTCGCTCCGGAATCCCGCTAGTTCATCCCGAGGCATGGCCAAACTTGTGGAAAAGGCATGGTAAACGAGTACAGTATGTGGCAGAATTTTGGCTTTCAATCAATCCAGACATTGAAAAATCTTTACCCACCTCTGTTCTCTAACAGCACTGGCTCTCAACCTGGAGGTGCTGGGTTCGAATCCTGATAACTTGAAGAAGAATAAGGTTTTGTTTTATCATTTAAAAAATTTAAACTCACCTAAAAGAGTACAGTATGTGGCAGAATTTTGGCTTTCAATCAATCCAGACATTGAAAAATCTTTACCCACCATCTCTGTGCTCTAACAGCACTGACTCTCAACCTGGAGGTGCTGGGTTCGAATCCTGATAACTTGAAGAAGAATAAGGTTTTGTTTTATCATTTAAAAAATTTAAACTCACCTATCCAATATCAAACTTGGACAGTAGGTAGGTACCTAACAGAAGAGATTCTTGTAATATGTAGAATTAGGCTTCAGGCTTTTTTTTTCAACACTGATTAAAAGTAGGTACCTAACGAATAACAGATAACATAAGTTGGTAAAAAATATTACATTTGTTTATTTAATAGCCTTCTTTTTTTGCTCGTGTACTGTGGGCCGGCCTCCGAAAATTTGGACCCTCCTTTCCCCCCCCCCGTACAGCACTGTTTGGACTCTTCCCCCTCCCCTCAATAAAATCCTGGATACGGGCCTGGTTCCGGCCACTAGAGGATCGCCTTATGCTTTTAGACTTGCCGTCCTTAAGGCGTCCGAATTCTTCACATTTCTCCAAGGAAGAAGGCTCCTTGACATCTTATTACCAGAACAAACGATCTTTATTAACATAATGCATGAATGGCATAATAAGGTTAATCTCTGAGAATTCATAGGTATTCATAGGACATAATAATAAATAGCTATTTAATAAGAATAAACAGCATAGGGAATATAAGGATTCATTACTTCATTTATTAATAGCAGAGATTATCTGGTTATCCATAAATTTATTAAGAGGGATTATTGAAATTATTCATAGAGATAACTCCTAGTAATTTCTATGCTTGTGCTGAAAATTTCTTTCGTTTTTACCTTACGTTCTGTTATACCTTCTTACTAGCTAGTTTTAAGGTGCATATACAATTATACACTGGACAAGTTAGTTTTATTTTTAAAGGTCCATACACACTGGGAACACATATTTCAGTAGGTATGTTTGTATGTCTGTTTGTGAGTCTGTCAGATGGTAGGTAATTATTGTGAGGACTACTCTAGAGTCTGATAAGACATGCTCGTATTGCTCGTAGGTGCCAAATTGTTGCCTTAGCAGTTGAAAAAATTGCACCTCACATTCAATAAATAATAATAATAATAATAACAAATAAATAAAGTGTGCACGTAGCTTTATAATCAGCTCTTGGTTAATGACATACATTAGTTGTAATTACTAGTTTAGGGTTATCTATTATATCTCAGCCTAGGAGGTAGATAACTTACTAGTTTGAAGTTAGTCATATTTTGTACCTGGGTCTAAAGTTCGAATACCGCCCTAACTTGCTATCTGTTTAATAGTTTTAAGATCCTTTTTGACGAGTCCAACTGTCCATATACACTTCACAAAACGGACCTTTTTTTTAATATCATGAATAGTAGTTGTTAGTTGTTATTTACCTATTTTTGGTGAAACTAGAAGACCCTTCACATTTTTTTGTGGGTATGAGGCATTACTTACTTCTCAAATGTCCTCACGATGCTGAGTAGGTCCTACATGCACACCCCTAATTCCAAGCACGAAATGGACCTGAAAAATCTACGACTCTGCCTGGAATCAACCCCGGGATCTCTGGTGTGATAATACCCACTGGTCCACGGAGCTAGGTTGCTTTTTCAAAGAATAGACCCGTTCATACGAGCAGCGGACCCCGTATTCAAATTCAGTTAATTTTTAGTTATGCACAATATATTATTCAAATTACTCATAAGGTAGATATTTTCATTTAGAGGTTTTCTGCAGGCGACCTATTCAGATGGAAGAAAATTAAAAAGGTAGCATTTTTTTCCATTTCTCGAACGCGAACTTCTGTCTGACCGAATTGAATTTAATCAGTTACGGCGAGTCCAAAGGACAGCTCTACCCTTGATCTCTTTTCTGCATTGGAAAGACATTAGCAAGTATTTAATAGTCTGAGTAGGAATCAGTGGAGGTTGGGATTAGAGTGACGCGGGCTCTCAGTCTAAAATCGGTTTAGAATTGAAATGAAAAAACCATTCTAGTTTTTATCCTTTTTATAAAGATCTAAGACATCAAGTGGATATACATTTTGAACACCAAGCAGCAGTTAGCCTTTTTTGGTCGAGCTGACATTTTTAAGATTGTAAGCCTAATATGTAGTTGGAAGGTAGTCTGCCTTGGGCGCGGAATAGTTTTCGCCCGCCCCGGTTTGGATTTTATCCTGAACGGATAATGTTCTTTTTTCGGAATGGCTGTCTTTAGTGGCTTTCTCTTATCTGGTCCTCCTCTATTTCGACATGATAAGACCTCCTTTCTGTTACAGTTCTCTGTATCAAACCTTGGCTAATCTTCATCTTAAGATAAAAATCAAGCAATCAGATCGATAATTCCAAGGATTTAACTTTTATCTCTGCTTTAAAATTCAAGACAAGTTTCAACCCCCTAAACCATCTCCCCTTCGCTTCTGATAAATAAGGCAGGACACCGAACGTAGCATATAGCACACTCAAAGCCTCTCTGCGATTCAACGCCATATTGGGGAAAAACTACTTATTATGTACTAGATCAGAGGTTTCCAACTAGCGGCCTGCGGGCCACATGTAGCCCGCCAGACCGCGAAGCTTTTTGGGATTTGTACATTGAGTTGTCATGGAAACTGACCTCCTTTAATTGTTCAGCTACAATTAAGAGAATACTTTTTGAAAATTTTCGCCTGCGGCGCTCAAAATTCGATCGGACTGAATTTCTGAAAAGTTGTGGGGGGGGGGGGGGGTAGTACTTATTGGGGAAAAACTAATTATTATGTACTAGATCAGAGGTTTCCAACTAGCGGCCCTCCCCTATGTACATATGTGGCCCGCGAAGTACCTCCCAATGTAGGATGTGGCCTGCATACACATGGACGTTGGAAACCCCTGTACTAGATAATTATGAGTAAAACTAAGGAACTTTGCCATCACATGAACTAAGTCTTACTTATTCTTACTACCCATTGTGATAATTATAATGTAAATTGTTTATACCTACTACTAACTGTTAAATGCATATTTTTCGTCGATTTTGCATATTTTGTGAATTTCGGCGAACATTGTATTTTTTATGGTACTTGTGCAGAAGTCACGTCCGTGGAATATTGCTACCAAAGGAACTGGCACAAACGAGCAGTGACCCTGGTTATTATAGGGTTATTTTCGGCGAACATTGTATTTTTTATTTTTTCATCGAATTAACTAATTATGTAGGGGAATACCCTACAACTTTAATGGATAAACAAAGCATTTATTAGGTTTGTTGTTGTATATTTTCTTGTTATTATATGACTTCCTTGCCAAAGAGAAAAGTTTCAAACAATTGGAATTCTGCCCTAGTGGACACTGGACACCCAACGAACAAAAGAGAGTGACCTTACATGTGTCCCAAACTGTAGCACAGGGGTCGGCAAACTGGGGCCATGGGGCCCATTTGGAGCGACGTACCAACCGATTTGAGAAAAGTGAATTCACTTGTCAACACTTGTGAAAACTAGGCTCCTCTAAAAGGCAACTTTACTCCCTTCGTGCAGTTGCTAAAAGGGATTCGTTTGATTTATAACCGAGAGCACTCCGGTTCGAATCCCAGAAGCGACGTATAGTAATCGAGTTGGAACACTTGTGAAAACTAGGCTCCTCCAAAAGGCAGCTTTACTCCCTCCGTGCAGTTGCTAAAAGGGATTCGTTTGATTTATAACCGAGAGCACTCCGGTTCGAATCCCAGAAGCGACGTATAGTAATCGAGTTGGCCTGAAGGGACATTGTTCGTTTTCGAAAAGGCTGGCTTTCTCCTATCCTGTCTTCCTTCTCTCTTCGCTTTCGGGACGACAAGACCTTTCGGAACGATGAGTTACAGTTCCCTCTAAATATTAAATCTCTTGTAAGGTACAAAATATTGTTCGCAGTTCGATTTCCGCCAATAGCATTCTTTATCCGAGTTTATCCTAAACAGGTAAGGTTCGTTCTCGGAACGGCGGGGTGGCTCCTATCCTGTCCTTTACTCTTCGATTTCGGCATGATAAGACCTCTTTTGCGTTGTTCAATTCCTTCCATCATTTTATTTTCCTCTCTCCCAAACAATGCTCCTGCGTTTCCGTGATGGAAGAGAGAGCAAATCGGATCATAATGGCATAATGAAGTGGACTTAGGTGTAGTGGGTGGCTTAGGATACAGCACATAGGTTCTCAGATATTAACTGGGTCAAGGTGGCGGGCTGTCACACCAAACGAGTACAGTATGTGGCAGAATTTTGGCTTTCAATCAATCTAGACATTGAAAAACCTTTACCCACCTCTGTGCTCTAACAGCACTGTCTCGGCGTGGCAGATCCAATCCGACTTGTTAGTAGGTTAGTATAGAATTTGGAAAAAAATTGAACACTGAATCTGGATGAAGTGAAAAATTTCAGAGGAACTCAGAACTATGACTCAATTTTGGTTTGATTTTTAAATGAACGAAAAATAATATTACTGACATGTATTAGGTCGAATTGAAATTTTTCTACTCAAACACAGTTTTATAAATATATCGATCAGTGAATATTGGTTTAGTAAAAATTTCTCGTTGAAATTTGATCGAATATTCGAATCCCATCCGATGAAGGAATTTTTATCAAGACGCATTTCTATAACTCAAGGCATATTATTTTTACATCCATGCCTCTCCGTGATAACGGCCGTATTAAGGGGGGGGGGGGGGGCCCGGCTCTTTTTTTGGACACTTGTGAAAACTAGGCTCCTCTAAAAGGCAGCTTTACTCCCTTCGTGCAGTTGCTAAAAGAGATTCGTTTGATTTATAACCGAGAGCACTCCTGTTCGAATCCCAGAAGCGACGTATAGTAATCGAGTTGGAGAAAGAAAGATCATACCTACCTACCCACCCTTCTTACCTTTAATGTAGACTGTCAAGCAAAAATTTACGAACCACTGATTAGCATAACAAATGTCATTCCATTGGACCAATATTGAACCAACTTCCACACTCTCACTACAGTACCAAGCGAAAATTTTCCCTTTGATCTCAATAATATGTAATCACTATCCATTAAAACCATTATAGTAGATAGAGAGACCTGTAGGTATAGGTGAATAATAGACTTCATAGCTTTATACCCATACTTACCTACAGTTTATTTATTTTTTATTGATAAATGCGTTTTACGAGCTCAGTATTTATTCGTTAAAGGTTGCGGCAATCAATTTATTCGACAATAATTTTTATTAATGGGTTTTACACGTCAGACTTTGTGGTCGGGGGGTATTCATAGGACATAATAATAAATAGCTATTTAATAAGAATAAACAGCATAGGGAATATAAGGATTCATTACTTCATTTATTAATAGCAGAGATTATCTGGTTATCCATAAATTTATTAAGAGGGATTATTGAAATTATTCATAGAGATAACTCCTAGTAATTTCTATGCTTGTGCTGAAAATTTCTTTCGTTTTTACCTTACGTTCTGTTATACCTTCTTACTAGCTAGTTTTAAGGTGCATATACAATTATACACTGGACAAGTTAGTTTTATTTTTAAAGGTCCATACACACTGGGAACACATATTTCAGTAGGTAGGTATGTATGTCTGTTTGTGAGTCTGTCAGATGGTAGGTACCTAATTATTGTGAGGACTACTCTAGAGTCTGATAGGACATGCTCGTAAGTGCCAAATTGTGGCTTTAGCAGTTGAAAAAATTGCACCTCACATTCAATAAATAATAATAATAATAATAACAAATAAATAAAGTGTGCACGTAGCTTTATAATCAGCTCTTGGTTAATGACATACATTAGTTGTAATTACTGGTGTAAAGTTATCTATTATATCTCAGCCTACGAGGTAGATAACTTACTAGTTTGAAGTTAGTCATATTTTGTACCTGGGTCTAAAGTTCGAATACCGACCTAACTTGCTATCTGTTTAATACAGGGTGTCTACCAGACTGGAAAACCGGGAAAACCGGGAAAAGTCAGGGAATTTCATGGAGACTGGAAAAGTCAGGGAATTTTAGGTAAAGTAATATGGAAAAAGATAGACTTAAGGTGACGGAACGGACATGGGCCGTATCCGTGACGAATAAGTCTTGTAAGCTCTAGGTGGCGGGTTCGATTCCCACCCCGGGCGAACTTTATCAGACAGATATAAGGTTCGTTGGCTCTTTCATATCTTGTCCTCTCTCGATTTCGGGACCATGAGATGTCAGTTGTTACAGTTCCCTCTATCAAATCTCAAAGAAGAAGACGAAGAAGAAGAAGAAGAAGAAGAAGAAGCGATTTCATCGATAGTGATGTTAAATCGTTTGAACCTACCCACAGTCCAATGAGTCACCTGAAGATAATTACAACTGCGCGAGTCCTTGAGAAATTTGCTGATTTGAGATGTTCTCTATTTTTGGTGTCTACCATTTTGGACTAAACTTTGCTTTGGACTAGCATGTCCAAAGAACAGGTGCCACGGGCAAAATTGTGGGGAATTCCAAGAAATTTAGGATGAGATAGAATATAGATGTAGGTATGTTCTAGATTCGTGTAAGCTTAACCTAACTTTCAGGGCTGTTTGCCCCTACACCAAGTCTCAGAGTGGGCTTGCTATACGGAGTTAAGGGGTATTTATAGCCTGGAAGTTCCTCTCGAGCCACCGGGCGCCATTTTGAATCAAGCCCTGAGCGTACGTCACCCAAGACGATGACTAAGAGCAAATCATTTATTATGAAAGAAAGTAATTGTAAGTAGGAGTGCACTCCGGGTCTTCATGGGTTGTTATGGACAATATGGACATACATAGACTACAACCCGATTACGTAATACTGTAAGTACATAGGCAAGGCCGAATCGACTCAAGAGATCAATTATTGGCGTAAAATATTAAATACATCGTCATAAAACATATGTTAATGATTGGTTTGTGGGTTAGAATATCCCTGGAAGTTGGTTGGAGCTTTTAGTTCCCAGCATGTAAGTACATAGGCAAGGCCGTAGGTATCGACTCAAAATATCAATAATTATTAAATACATTGTCATACATAAATACATCGTCATAAAACATATGTTAATGATTGGTTTGTGGGTTAGAATATCCCTGGAAGTTGGTTGGAGCTTTTAGTTCCCAGCAGAAGAGAATAGTTAAACCGCGGGTTCGATTCCCGCCCGGGGGAATTTTATCTCAAACAAATAAGGTTCATTCTCGGTACGGCTGGCTTTCCCCTATCCTGTCTTTCTTCTCTCTTCTCTTTCGGGACTATAAGACCTTAGCAGTTACAGGTCCTATAAAACCTCTTATAAAACTGACTGATAAAAAAATATTTATTTTTTCAAGAAGTTTGACAGAGGGAACTGTAACTGCTAAGGTCTTATCGTTCCGAAATCGAAGAGAGCAGGAAGACAGGATAGGAGAAAGCCAGCCGTTCCGGGAACAAACATTATCCGTTCAGAATAAAATCCACCCCGGTTGGGAATCGCTTACAAGGTAAACGCACTACCAACCAAGCTAACTAGGCTGGCTAAAAACTAAATTAGAAACTCTCTTCGTTCGCTCCATTAGACTAGAGAAGTTGGAGCCTCCATGAGAATGGCTACATCAAGACTGTACGAGTACAACCCCCTCATAATTCACCGAGTTTCATCCAAGGTCCTCCATGGTCTATTTCTGCAGGGGAAGACCAACTACGCGACCTTGACCTCAGAAATGATGAATCAGCAAAAAAAGAGACCATTATTGAAGCCAGTGGCCATGCAATATTGCGGGACCTGCCCTTTAATCAGAACTCATATAGGTCCCTATCTTTCGAAGTACCTATGCATTTAAATATACTTGGATAGGAATCCTTGCAGATATCATTCCGATAAGTCACAGAAAGTTCCTAGGTTGCTACTTATTGTTGCTACTGTTTGTTAAATCAGCAAGTTCTTTATGGACGTGGAACTTGAAGGAAAAACTTGCAATTTGTAGGTAATTTTTGTTCATTTTTTATAACACGTGATGCTCATTTTTCGATACGAATATATTCGATATGAGTATACGTCATAATAGGTATAACACATGATGCTGAATTTTCACTGATTTCTTCTGTTTTACTTCTCTGTTTCCAGGGTGAATGGAGGTTCTGCCTCGTGTTTCTTCTAGCCATCGTTACGTCAACAGGTAAGTTTACATATAGGTCGGTATATGTACAATGTACATACAGTAGAACCTCGATTATTTCAACTCATTGGGACCGGGGGTAGTTGAAATGATCGAGGTTGAAATAATCGAATATCCTTCGGATATCCTTTGAAAAATAGAAAAAAAACAATGGATTTTGGAGTTGAAATAATAGAGAGCTGAAAAATAATCGAGGTTCTACTGTACCTTCATGGGTACGTCTGTATAGGTCCAAGCAATCTAGATACACCTAGGTACCTTTTCATTTAGACTTATTGACACAATAACGATAATTTACGAGTAGAAATTTATAATTAAGAACTTTTAATTAAGATTTACACTATTTGGTTTAGTTATACTTATACCTACGTACTTATGTAATTATATGTATATTATCTATGTAAAATCTAAGCCTTACTATTGAGATATCGGTATATGTGGGTACCTATGTAATATTCATACGTGTGTACATAACTACATACATAAACAAGCACATTTACATGTAAATTTAATGAAAATGGCAAGGATGAAGACTGGCAGAGTTGAAGCCCCTCTACAGAAAACGAGAATAGCAGTAGGCTTGTAGGTTGAAATTTGAGATGTTTCTAATAGTCTCTATTATGGCATTTGGTATCCATCTTCAGGAAAAATCAGGTTTAACCCTATACTAGTTGAGTTCCTAGTTCCTCATGTTCTATTAGGTAGGTGTTAATTTTATCTTTAATATCCTTAACCTTCTCAATACAATATTTTATTTTTTGCCGCACTCTGAAGTCACAATTTTCAAGAGATTTTCTCACGAACATCATTCTAGGAGCAAAAATTGTGCCACAGAAGGACAATACAAGATTACCATACCCTGAGCCCTGACTCTAACAAAATTTACATGACTTCAAGGGAAGAGTCATCTAATGTTTGTGATATCACTGATATCCATTCAGATCTTTATTTATTTATCTGATTTCTGTCATCCAATGGGCGTGAACAGGGCAAATATTTCAGATGCAAATCTATTGCAAAATTCCTCAGCAAAAACCCCCAGCCTTACATAAATCCTATGGGGAAGTGATACGCTATATCTTTAGCTAAGAATATCTTCAGTTTATCTTTTTATCTCCAGACTTGCTATCTGCCAGTGGCGCGTTCTTCAGGGAAATTAGGGAAGTACCGGTTTCTTTCCTCTCTGTAAGCGCTAGGCTACGGGCTCGAATTTTATCCTGAAGGCATAAGATTCGTTCTTGGAACGATAAGACCCTAGCAGTTACAGTTCCCTCTATCAAAACCTCTTGAGGGGAAAGAAAAATCCTTCCTCTCTATGGTTTTTCTTCTCATCCCTTATACCTACATACCAAAAATAATGAGTGATTATTATTGATTATTCATCCTTGATTATAAGACCACCAGCAGATCGGTATACTGTATCTGGGTTTATATGTAGCTTCCCCTTTTGCAAATCTTATGACGCACCACTGTATCTGACTACAATAGCTCTGCCCAGTCACAATTAATCTGAACATAATCTGATTCCAGCCAGTTCAAACCGCAAATGTATTGCTATATTTTTAGCTATGAATATCTTCAGTTTATCTGTTTTATCTTCAGACTTATTATCTGTCAGTGGCGCGTTCTTCAGGGAAGATAGGGAAGCACCGGTTTCCTTCCTCTCAATGGTTTTTCTTCTCATCCCTTACTCACTACTTACCAGAAATAATTAGTGATTAGTTGATTACGGATTAGTGATTATTCATCCTGGATTATGAGACCACCAGCACTGTATCTGGATTTATAGCTTTCCCTTTTTGAAAACCTCACGCTACACCACTGTATCTGACTACAATAGCTCTGCCCAGTCACAATTAATCTGAACATAATCTGATTCCAGCCAGTTCAAACCGCAAATGTATCAAGTTTTTGTTTACATAGGTACCTACCTACCTACCTACATATTATGTGCAGCCTATATTACAATGAATTTTACTATGTACGGATAGGGGGCAGGAATGCCTGACATTGTGGCTATTTTCAAATAAATAAGGCTTTTTCTTTTTTTTTCTATGTAAATAAAAAATCCTTTTGTTTCTTCTTGGATCAGTTGAAAGGATTATTTGCCTACTCCTCCTCCTCCTCCTCCTCCTCTTCTTCCTTTACCGACTTGGAAATTGAAATAGGCACCTAAAATATGTATCTAACATCTCTTTGTGCCTATTTCTTTGATTCTTTGAAACGCGATACCTACTCTTTGGTCACATTGTATGGTTAGAAATTGTTGTTTCATTGTTGATGCTGATTCCTTATTGTTGCTTTGTTGACTATCGCGATCTCATTATTTGTCGTTGAATATTTTATGGTTTTCAATAAATTCACACTTGAAAACACAGAAATGTGATACTCTCCCGCCTTTGCTCTGGCACTGTTTCTGCTGATTTACGGTTCAAGATCAGAGCAGTTATGTAAGAATGTCCCAGACTCAATCCTGAAAGTGAGAGTGTTGTACTGTACAAGCGGAAGTCTATGCATTGCGTATTTCAGGGTTTTGCTAGGATAAAAATCCCTTAAGAACACTGGTCAAGAGTTCGAAGCTCTTTTTTCTTTACGTGCAGCGAAAACATCCCTAATTTATAGCGTACCCGCGGTTGTGTGAATTCCTTTTACTATAAGGAAATCACCTCCGGCGCGTAAGGGCGTTAAAATTTACGGAAGTGTGCGTAGTATGAAATTTTAGGCCCATCTGCGCACAGATCCTTGTGAAATCCAAAGCTTAACTCTGGTTTAAAAAAAAAGAATGAAAATCTCAGAATTTATCTACTAAAAAAAGATACCGGAACTAGCAAAATGGGGTGTTCATCTGGTAGGTAGGTACCTAAGCCCGAAATCGCATGTTTCAATTTCAGGCAAAGGATAGGATTTGGTCCCAATTTCCAGTGGTGAAATTACGACGATATCAGGTTGAATACATCAGTTTCCGATGGATCACTAAAGTTAAAAACGTTGCGCGTGGTTGGTATCCGGATGGCTGACCATCTGCATAATCGCGTACTGCTATAGCTTTGCCAGTAGTTAAGCCCCACTCAGCCTGGGTGAGTTTAAGTTGGTGAATAGGTTGTCATCGAATCGAGGTTAAAAACCCTAGTAGCTATACTTATGATGTTAAACCTCGAATCTACCCAAGGTAACTCTTTTTTCCTGCCCTTTTTGATTGACAGGATTTTAATGTGACTGTATAACGTTTAGCCATGTTTGACTGACTTTTATTTCACATAATCGAATGCGCGTCTCTTGTAAAAGGGGCGACAAATAAAGGAACACCTCGGACACCATAGCTACATCTTCTATTTTGTTTCCTCACAAATGACCTCCCGTGTCACGTGATCCTATTGATAGTTCCTCTCGACCACAGCACAGATCACTCACTCCAATGACCCCAAAGTTAATGGTTTGCTCAGTCACAATTAATCTGAGCATAATCTGATTCCAGCCAGTTCAAACCACAAATGTATCAAGTTTTTGTTTACATAGGTACCTACCTACCTACATATGTGCATGTGCAGCCTATATTACAATGAATTTTATTATACGTACGGATAGGGGACAGGAATGCCTGACATTGTGGCTATTTTCAAATAAATAAGGCTTTTTCTTTTTTTTCTATGTAAATAAAAAATCCTTTTGTTTCTTCTTGGATCAGTTGAAAGGATTATTTGCCTACTCCTCCTCCTCCTCCTCCTCTTCTTCCTTTACCGACTTGGAATTTGAAATAGGCACCTAAAATATGTATCTAACATCTCTTTGTGCCTATTTCTTTGATTCTTTGAAACGCGATACCTACTCTTTGGTCACATTGTATGGTTAGAAATTGTTGTTTCATTGTTGATGCTGATTCCTTATTGTTGCTTTGTTGACTATCGCGATCTCATTATTTGTCGTTGAATATTTTATGGTTTTCAATAAATTCACACTTGAAAACACAGAAATGTGATACTCTCCCGCCTTTGCTCTGGCACTGTTTCTGCTGATTTACGGTTCAAGATCAGAGCAGTTATGTAAGAATGTCCCAGACTCAATCCTGAAAGTGAGAGTGTTGTACTGTACAAGCGGAAGTCTATGCATTGCGTATTTCAGGGTTTTGCTGCGATTTTAGCCTTATTTACCTTTAATCACACCCTTATTTTGCAATTTTACTCTCACGCAAACTCGTAGCTTGTAAAGTACAAGACCATCTTTTTCAGCAGGGACCCATTTTTGGTCCTAAATTTCAATTTTAAAGGAGATAATTTTAAAGTGGGTTTTATCAGCTTTTCTAACAGCCTGTTAACAACCCTATTAAGCCTGTACAAATCAAATGGAACTTAACTGGCTGTTAGCTTAACACTCTTAACAGGCCAAACTATAACTAATGTAAATGATAGCAGAGACCCATTTTTGGTCCTAAATTTCAATTGCAAAGGAGATATAGGTATGGTGGGTTTCACCAACCTTCCTTTCAGCCTCTAACAGCCTGTTAACAACCCTATTAAGCCTGTACAAATCAAAAGGAACTTAACTGGCTGTTAGCTTAACACTCTTAACAGGTCAAACTATAACTAATGTAAATGATATAAATATGTAACATGTCCTTCGAGTTATTTAATCTTCTATTGTTATACAACAAAAAGTTCCAGGGACATAGCCTTTGAGAATGCTTAAAGGTGACGTGTGACAATATCATGACATTGTAGAGCTCAAAGTTTTTATAAGCTCGAGATTTTTCTAGCTATGGGTCTCTCGTTTTCTAGCTTTGGATCTCTATACTCTATTGAGTTTTTTAGTCAACAAGTGTTACTTTTTTTTCTCTTCTATGTACTTAAAAATCGACGAGGTATTATTCATGTTCTAAAAGTGTGCTAAATAGATAGATCTAGGCAGATTAAGCTCGTGTCTGTGGCTATGTATCAGTAGATTAGTCATATTTAGTTCAAGATCAGAGCAGTTATGTAAGAATGTCCCAGATACGGTCCTGCAAAGAAGAGTGTTGTACTTTAAAAGCGAAGCGTATGAAGTGCGTATTTTAGGGTTTTGCTGCGATTTTACCCTTATTTACCCTCACTCACACCCTTATTTTGCAATTTTACTCTCACTCAAACTCGTAGCCTGTAAAGTACAAGACCATCTTTTTCAGCAGGGACCCATTTTTGGTCCTAAATTTCAATTGTGAAGGAGATATAGGTATGGTGGGTTTCACCAACCTTCTTTTCAGCCTCTAACAGCCTGTTAACAACCCTATTAAGCTTGTACAAATCAAAACGAACTTAACTGGCTGTTAGCTTAACACTCTTAACAGGCCAAACTATAACTGATGTAAATGATATAAATATGTAACATGTCCTTCGAGTTATTTAATCTTCTATTGTTATACAACAAAAAGTTTTAGCACAACTCCCAGACTAGCGCGGGGTCGCTGAAATTTATAGGTGCCCATATCATACCCGACACCCGTCTCCTTGTATGGACGTAGCCATTAATTCGTTTTGTGTATTTGTATTTTCTCTAATAAGGCCGTGCTAAAGCGGGGTAAATTACTCGTACCATTCACTGCATAAGCTATATCTTTTAGTTGACTGGCAGGTTTTTTTTTCGATTTTGGAGGCGATTTTATCCTAAAGAAATAAGTTTCGTTCTCGGAACGGCTTTCTCCTATCCTATCTTCCTTCTCTCTTCGATTTCGGGACGATAAGACCTCCGTTGTTACAGTTCCCTCTGCCTTCTGTCAAACCTCTTTCTCTCTGTCTCTCTCTCTCTACTTTATTTCTTTCTTTCTTTCTCTAGTCTCTCTCTCTCGGGTAACTAGTTTCTTCACAAAACCACTGCTCAAACAAACTTCTTTTGTTCTTTTCTTGATCAAAAAACTGGTTTCCAATCCTGCAATTATTATTGTACCAAAGTTGCACTCTCTCATTACAAGTGCAAGGAGTGCTTCTTTCTGAGAGAGAGAGAGAGAGACTTTCTGGTTGTGACGGTTTACCCCAGTCATTAACCCCGGGTCTATGGTATCATGTATCATGTTAAAACATACTTCGGACATTTGCACCAATTGACGATACATAAAAATCGTTCAAAAATGGACCAGCACAGAGTCAACATGATACTTAATCTCCATGTTTGTGTTAAAGGAAAATTTCTTAAAATTAAGCTATATGTAGGTACCCAATACTAGAAGCCCTATACTTTTTATAGGTACTTTCCTAAGACCGGCCTCTCACTATCAGGTAGACCTGACAGGCGGACCTGATCAGGTCCACCTGATCAGGCTGGCCTAACTCTTTCTGAGCAAGGCCCTGTGCCTAGGTATTTCAAGTTTTCAAGTTCAAACGTTAAGGTGGCACAAGTTTGGCCATTTTTAGACTCGCATTAATTCGGTGCCGAGCTAAGGTTACGTTCCGATCTGGTTTTGCCTCCAGCAATGTGAGTTCTGTGGCTTGAAGTGAGGTAGGTTTGTATGCATTGATGTACAACCTTGTTTCAACATCTCGAGTTGCATAGAGGTCCTTAAGAGTATCCACTAAGTGGTTCAGTGAACTGTATAACTCAGAAAAAGGCACCTTACGAGGCCCCTAAAGGCCCAATTGGACTCTAAATTACGTGACAAATTTTCCAATATGTTTTTAATATGGGTACCGAATTTGATCAAAATCCGCTCCGTGGCCGAGTGGGTATCACACTAGGCTTGCACCACGCAAGAGGTCCAGGTTCGATTCCCGGCGGGGCCGAGGTTTTTTTCGGCTCTGTGCTTGGAGTTCGGGGTGCACTCAGCCTCGTGAAGGCCGAGTGGGTATCACACTAGGCTTGCACGCAGGAGGTCCGGGTTCGATTCCGGGCGGGGCCGAGGTTTTTTTCGGCTCTGTGCTTGGAGTTCGGGGTGCACTCAGCCTCGTGAAGACAATTGAGTAGCTACTTTAATCGAGTAGCGACCAGTGGCGGCATTACCTGAGTAAAAAGAAAAATTATAAAAATGTCAACTAAAGGAGGCTCTTAGTAATGCTGTGATATCCACAAAAATTGTGAAGAAACTCTCAGCTTGACCACAAATAAATCATGACTAGAATAGTTCTTCCTTCTGTTTTCTTAGGTCGGACGAAAGGTTTCGTCAATGAAACAATGGACAAGACAGATGGCCATGTCTTTGGACTGAACTACGGCACGAGCTATGTACTGAATGTAAACAAAGAGACGGGTGTTCTGTTTCCCCTAACTAGCTCGAATGTGAATGAGCTGTTCAATACAAGCACCAAAGTGACAGCGGCGAACACGTTTCCCAGCGCCTCTGTTGGTAGCGGGAAGTACATTGACAAATATTCCATTGTCAATTTGATCTACGAGAATTCCAAACATATGTGCAAGCTACTCAGACTTGCCAATCGGATCCTGGGGATGCCTGATCTATCCGTTGTCGATGGAAAGGACTCTGAAACTTCCTATAGTTCGAGAAAAGATGGTGTCGCGCCTGACAGCCAGCCGGGTAAGCGTGACAATTTCGCAGACTGCGCGACAAATAAATCGATGAATTTCCTCTCTATCGATTCGAAGCGGTATCGATACTTTCTCGACAACTTGAACATCGATCTGGATTCGTACAAGGACGAGACGCTCGCGATTATAGTCGACGTTGTGAATAATAATGAGAATATCTATCTGCTTAACTCTAATATCACACGGGATAGTCTGGTCCTGTTTGTGAAGGATTATTTGGACGATAAGCTCACGCGGTATAAGAGGAGCAACGATCTATCAGAGCAAGCAAAGGGTGTAGTTTCCCTGAATAGGAAATTTGATGCCCTACACGAGTCTACTCTATTAGAACTTAACGCTGGGAATTTCCTCTCCCACACTCACAACTCAACAGCGAGCGTGGTTGTGCTGTTCTACTCCAAATACTGCGGCCTATGTCACGTGTACTCTCACACGGTGTATTTGTTCTCCCACATGTTGTCTCACGTGAGGGAGCTTCGCTTCGCGCGTATAGACGGAGACACGAATGATCTCTCCTACCCGTTCATACCGCGCGGGTTTCCCACGTTAATCCTATTCCCTGCGCGCGAGGCGGAGGATTCCATCGTGTTCGAGCGAAGTGAACGCTTCACGCAGACGAGTCTCGTATCGTTCCTCGTGCGAGGGATACGAAACCGGGAGCTAGGCGTTCACATCTACCTCGCTGTGTGTCTGCAAACAAACAGGAACCACGCGTACTCCTGTCTACAAAACATAAGAATGCTAACTGACAGCGTTATGGTAGTGGAGGTATCAGAAATAACGATAAGTTGTTGTAGAAAACATTAACGTCTCTGAAAATAATCAAAGCTAAGACTGAAATCAGGAGGCGCGCGAGCGTCAAGTCTCTTAAAATGTTCAAAAATCCCTCAATCCCTTTTTATTTCAGACAGACCCGAAAAATCCCCGAAAAGGGATAAAAATCCCTTAAGAACACTGGTCAAGAGTTAGAAGCGCTTTTTTCTTTACGTGCAGCGAAAACGTCCCTAATTTATAGCGTACCCGCGGTTGTGTGAATTCCTTTTACTATAAGGAAATCACCTCCGGCGCGTAAGGGCGTAAAAATTTACCGAAGTGTGCGTGGTATGAAATTTTAGGCCCATCTGCGCACAGATCCTTGTGAAATCCAAAGCTTAACTCTGGCTAAAAAAAAAATAATAAAAATCCCAGAATTTATCTACTAGAAAAAGATACCGGAATTAGCAAAATGGGGCGTTTATCTGGTAGGTAGGTACCTAAGCCCGAAATCGCAGGTTTCAATCTCAGGCAAGGGATAGGATTTGGTCCCAATTTTCAGTGGTGAAATTACGACAATATCAGGTTGAATACATCAGTTTCCGATGGATCACTAAAGTTAAAAACGTTGCGCGTGGTTGGTATCCGGATGGCTGGCCATCTGGATAATCGCGTGCTGCTATAGCTTTGCCAGTAGTTAAGCCCCACTCAGCCTGGGTGAGTTTAAGTTGGTGAATAGATAGGTTGTCATCGAATCGAGGTTAAAAACCCTAGTAGCTATACTTATAATGTTAAACCTCGAATCTACCCAAGGTAGCTCTTTTTTCCTGCCCTTTTTGATTGACAGGATTTTAATGTGACTGTATAACGTTTAGCCATGTTTGACTAACTTTTATTTCACATAATCGAATGCGCGTCTCTTGTAAAAGGGGCGACAAATAAAGGAACACCTCGGACACCATAGCTACATCTTCTATTTTGTTTCCTCACAAATGACCTCCCGTGTCACGTGATCCTATTGATAGTTCCTCTCGACCACAGCACAGATCACTCACTCCAATGACCCCAAAGTTAATGGACCAACTTATAGACCCAGTTTGAGAGACTTCCTCCAAACACACAACAGGATGCAAATTTCAAACCTTGACAAGATTAATCCCACAGTCTGGTAAAGTCGTAACTGACCATAACTGGCTAATGTCCTCAGAAGTATCCACTTATGTAGTTTTTGAAGATGGTAAGACCAAGAAGATGGTCTTGTACTCTTGTTACTGCATTACTCGTAAACCGCAGCTTCTCTGACCAAGTGACCAATTGGTCAATTTGTTGAATAATTTCCTCCGTAATCGTATTCGTAGTTCGTATACGCATTCTGTGAGCAGCGTACCACTTGGTGACTTTACGAGGTTAACGCCTTGGGCAATTTCCATCACTTAACCTCTGACTAAACGTAATACAGATTATGCATACTAGTCGAATTACGAGCATACATGTGTATGTCCATCTAGACATTCTAGACTAATTTTAGGACCGGGGTTTGGTTTGCCATAATTTGACCCAAAAATTTATAATCATTAGATCATACACATACATATTATTAAGGACCGCGGTAGCGCTCCGCCCCGCCAAGTCAAGAAAGTTTGACCGTATTATTTATCCCACCAAATATAGACAAGACCTTGTTTAGGCTGCTGGAGTAAGGGGACTCAGTCTTGTTCAGAAATTCAGAAAGGATAAACAAGGAATAATTTTATTCTACCCCTAATCATCAATACATTTTCAGATCAACTTACCTAATGGAAAATCTACATGAACTTCTGGATGATTGAAAAATGGTGTAGGATTGATCATTTCCTGTACTGATGGCCAGCTAATATCATAATAATACATAGACTGTTTTTTCAATTTTCTTTGTACTTGACTCTAAATAGGCATCTTCGCAGGTACTTACTACCTGAATGCACCCACAACTACAATACCTATTATTATACTCACATTACTCACTCTTCTTATGTAGTTAGTTATGTGGTTAATACATTTTTACATTACCTATGTGTTGTAAATTGTAATACGTACATCTTTCATCTCTACATACAAAGTACATTTGTACCTATTTATTGTAGATACTTAATAGTAAGTAAGTATCTATTGTAGAAACTTACTATTGAATCAGTCTCAAGGACACTGAATGCTATGATCCATTCATTGAAAAGAAAAACGTAAAGGGTAAAGGATTTATGTATACTTACCTATCTTTCATCTCTACATATAATAAGTACATACATAGTACGTTTGTACCTATTTATTGTAGATACTTAATAGTAAGTATGTATCTATTGAAAAAACTTACTATTCAATCAGTCTCAAGGACACTGAATTCTATGATCCATTCATTGAAAAGAAAAACGTAAAGCGTAAAGGATTTATGTATATCTACTTACCTATCTTTCAAATTATCCATTTAAGTATACTTGGATAGGAATCCTTGCAGATATCATTCCTATAAGTCACAGAAAGTTCCTAGGTTGCTACTTATTATTGCTACTGTTTGTTAATCATCAAGTTCGAAATGGACATGTACCTAGAACTTGAAGGAAAAACTTGCAATTTGTAGGTGATTTTTGTTCATTTTTTATAACACGTGATGCTCATTTTTCGATACGAGTATACGTCATAATAGGTATAACACATGATGCTGAATTCTCACTGATTTCTTCTGTTTCACTTTTCTGTTTCCAGGGTGAATGGAGGTTCTGCCTCGTGTTTCTTCTAGCCATCGTTACGTCAACAGGTAAGTTTATAATTAGTTAGCCTCGCACGCCCTGCCTACAGGCTCATTTTGGAAGGCACTTTCAGGGCCGTATCCAGAATTTTGTTGATGGAAATGTCCGGGGATCCAAACAGTGATGTACCGGGGGGAGAGGGTGTATGGTCCCAATTTTCGGAGTCTGGTCTACAGTAGGTAAAGGAGAAAAATGAAGCTCGAGGGGAGAGCCTGGGGTGCAGATATTTAGTGGGGTTATGGGGCAAAAATAGTTTCAGAGAAGGACAATACAAGATAACCATACCATAGGTATATTATCCTGAGCCGTGACTCTAACATCAAAATTTACATGACTCCAAGAGGAAGAGTCATCTAATGTTTGTGATATCACTGATATCCATTCAGATCTTTATTTATTTATCTGATTTCTGTCATCCAATGGGCGTGAACTCGTAAATCAGCCCAAAGCAATCACCCTAGTTAGGTGATTGAGAGGCTGACGAAAAACGCCGACCCCGTCTGTACTCGGGAAAAGAAGAAGAAGAGAGGTTGAATGTCTACCGCAGGTCTTTGCTAAGGTCTTTAGTGATGGGGTTTTTAGTTTTTACCCTTCATTATGTGTAAAATGACATTTCTATTCTATTCTGTTTTAAGCTTTAAGTATACGAAAAATCTTGGACTAGACAATACTATCATAAGATTTAAATTTACGTCCAGATAAGTTGACATATTTTTATTTTCCTTATCCTATAGGAAGGAAATTAATGTTTGTTTGTACTTAATTCGCATTGACAATCTATCAAACTTGTCCTAAATTTTACGTATTTCTTCGTAGTACTTTCTTCTGTTTCTACAGGGTCTGGTAGTACTGTGTGCAGACTTGGACACTGCTCTGGGGGCTCGTCTGTACAAAGTGTTCTACAGTGTGGCTGTGAAGTTCCTAGAGTACGATGCCTACAGGGAGATCAAATTTGCGGCCGTCCTCAACTCTCAAGTCTCCCTGTATGTGACCAAAGTGTTTCCATCCCTTGTATTGCTCAACTTTAATAATTCATTGGTAAGAGATGCTTTTTTTTATATAGAGGTTAAACGTCTCTTTCCCTTGCTAGAGGAATAGCAAAGGTTGAGTGCAAGGGCATCAACTCGTAAACTCGTAATTATTGGGGAAAAACTACTTATTATGTACTAGATCAGAGGTTTCCAACTAGCGGCCCTCCCCTATGTACATTTGTGGCCCGCGAAGTACCTCCCAATGTAGGATGTGGCCCGCATACACATGGAAATTGGAAACCCCTGTACTAGATAATTATGAGTAAACTAAGGAACTTTGCCATCACATGAACTAAGTCTTACTTATTCTTACTACCCATTGCCATTGTGATAATTATAATGTAAATTGTTTGTACCTACCACTAACTGTTAGATGCATATTTTTCGTCGATTTTGCATATTTTGTGAATTTCGGCGAACATTGTGTAGGGGAATACCCTACAACTTTAATGATAAACAAAGCATTTATTAGGTATGTTACTGTATATTTTCTTGTTATTATATGACTTATCTTCTCAAATATGTATTTTTATATCTAAAATATCATGTACGGAATTTTGTTGAGCTTTCTGTGAAACCCAAAGTTTTGTAAATCTATTTGAGTATTTTGTGAATTTCGGCGAACATTGTATTTTTTATTTTTTCATCGAATTAACTATAATTACCTATGTAGGGGAATACCCTACAACTTTAATGGATAAACAAAGCATTTATTAGGTTTGTTGTTGTATATTTTCTTGTTATTATATGAATCTTCAAATATGTATTTTTATATCTAAAATATCATGTACGGAATTTTGTTGAGCTTTCTGTGAAACCCAAAGTTTTGTAAATCTATTTGAGAATTTGTTAAAAATAAACGTTCGAGATGTGATGAAAGAAATGTACTTGGTGATTTTTCAGTCCATATTTTCATCTACACTAGGTATATAAAATTTTGCCACAAATATTGCGAATTGGTCGATTAAGTCATAAAAATTAATTTTCAATGAGCTTTTTTTAAGAGGTTTGATAGCCTACCTCGGTTTTGTAGTGGCCAAGACGCACGTATGGTAATCAGGAGGACCTGGATTCAATCTTAGCCGAGGTTGGTACAGAACTTTATTATCACAGGGGGTATTTTAAGTTCCAATCGATATCGAAACGAAACAATTGACTGCTTAAGTGAGAATATAAAATTTTGCCAGAAATATTGCGAATTGGTCGATTAAGTCATAAAAATTAATTTTCAATGAGCTTTTTTTAAGAGGTTTGATAGAGGGAATTAGGGTCTTATCTTCCCGAAAGCGAATAGAGAAGGAAGACAGAATAGGAGAAACAGAATAAACCTCATCTAGGATAAAATCCGCCCCGGGCGGGAATCGAACCCGCTGCCAATCTATTTTAATTCATTGTTTGTTGCCAAAATAACTTCACACTAATGTGGTTTGTACTCGGACGAAAACCGATTTGAGTTTAACCCTGAACCCTGCTTAGATCCGTATGGCGTTATGAGATTCAATAGATATTGTTGTTGCATTGTTGGAAGACAATTCAAAACATTTACTCACAAGTAGATTGAAAGCTCTGTGCTTATGTGTGATCGCACATCGCTTGACTCGGTTTCTATTTCGCGAAAACGGTACATTTTTCTCGCCAGCCTAGTTAGCTTGGTTGGTAGCTCGTCTGCCTTGTAAGTGCTAGGTCGCGGGTTCGATACCCGCCTGGTGCGGATTCTATTCTGAAGGGACATTGTTCGTTTTCGGAAAGGCTGGCTTTCTCCTATCCTGTCTTCCTTCTCTCTTCGCTTTCGGGACGACAAGACCTTTCGGAACGATGAGTTACAGTTCCCTCTAGGTAATCTAGGTATCAAATCTCTTGTAAGGTACAAAATATTGTTCGCAGGTTCGATTCCCGCCCAGAGCATTCTTTATCCAAGTTTATCCTAAACAGGTAAGGTTCGTTCTCGGAACGGGGTGGCTCCTATCCTGTCCTTTACTCTTCGATTTCGGGATGATAAGACCTCTTTTGCGTTGTTCGGTGTTCAGTTCCTTCTATCATTTTATTTTCCTCTCTCCCAAACAATGCTCCTGCGTTTCCGTGATGGAAGAGAGAGCAAATTGGATCATAATGGCATAATGAAGTGGACTTAGGTGTAGTGGGTGGCTTAGGATACAGCACATAGGTTCTCAGATATTAACTGGGTCAAGGTGGCGGGCTGTCACAGTAAACGAGTACAGTATGTGGCAGAATTTTGGCTTTCAATCAATCCAGACATTGAAAAATCTTTACCCACCTCTGTTCTCTAACAGCACTGGCTCTCAACCTGGAGGTGCTGGGTTCGAATCCTGATAACTTGAAGAAGAATAAGGTTTTGTTTTATCATTTAAAAAATTTAAACTCACCTATCCAATATCAAACTTGGACAGTAGGTAGGTACCTAACAGAAGAGATTCTTGTAATATGTAGAATTAGGCTTCAGGCTTTTTTTTTCAACACTGATTAAAAGTAGGTACCTACCGGTACAGCACTGTTTGGACTCCCCCCCCCTCCCCTCAATAAAATCCTAGGTACGGGCCTGGTTCCGGCCACTAGAGGATCGCCTTATGCTTTTAGACTTGCCGTCCTTAAGGCGTCCGAATTCTTCACATTTCTCCAAGGAAGAAGGCTCCTTGACATCTTATTACCAGAACAAACGATCTTTATTAACATAATAATGATAATAATTAATCTTGTAAGGGCAGAAGAAAAATACTTATTATGCCCAGATCAAATGCATGAATGGCATAATAAGGTAAATCTCTGAGAATTCATAGATATTCATAGGACATAATAATTAATAGCTATTTAAGAATAACAGCATAGGTATGAGCATAGGGAATATAAGGATTCATTACTTCATTTATTAATAGCAGAGATTATCTGGTTAGGTATCCATAAATTTATTAAGAGGGATTATTGAAATTATTCATAGAGATAACTCCTAGTAATTCCTATGTTTGTGCTGAAAATTTCTTTCGTTTTTACCTTACGTTCTGTTACCTTCTTACTAGCTAGTTTCAAGGTGCATATACACTGGACAAGTTAGTTTTATTTTTAAAGGTCCATACACACTGGGAACACATATTTCAGTAGGTATGTTTGTATGTCTGTTTGTGAGTCTGTCAGATGGTAGGTAATTATTGTGAGGACTACTCTAGAGTCTGATAAGACATGCTCGTATTGCTCGTAGGTGCCAAATTGTTGCCTTAGCAGTTGAAAAAATTGCACCTCAGATTCAATAAATAATAATAATAATAATAACAAATAAATAAAGTGTGCACGTAGCTTTATAATCAGCTCTTGGTTAATGACATACATTAGTATAGCTTTATAATTAGCTCTTGGTTAATCACATACATTAGTTGTAATTACTGGTGTAGAGTTATCTATTATATCTCAGCCCAGGAGGTAGATAACTTACTAGTTTGAAGTTAGTCATATTTTGTACCTGGGTCTAAAGTTCGAATACCGCCCTAACTTGCTATCTGTTTAGTTTAGGGTTATCTATTATATCTCAGCCTAGGAGGTAGATAACTTACTAGTTTGAAGTTAGTCATATTTTGTACCTGGGTCTAAAGTTCGAATACCGCCCTAACTTGCTATCTGTTTAATAGTTTTAAGATCCTTTTTGACGAGTCCAACTGTCCATATACACTTCACAAAACGGACCTTTTTTTTAATATCATGAATATTAGTTGTTATTTACCTATTTTTGGTGAAACTAGAAGACCCTTCACATTTTTTGTGGGTATGAGGCATTACTTACTTCTCAAATGTCCTCACGATGCTGAGTAGGTCCTACATGCACACGCCTTATTCCAAGCACGAAATGGACCTGAAAAATCTACGACTCTGCCTAGAATCGACCCCGGGATCTCTGTGGTGTGATAATTATACCCACTGGTCCACGGAGCTAGGTTGCTTTTTCAAAGAATAGACCCGTTCATACGAGCAGCGGACCCCGTATTCAAATTCAGTTAATTTAGTTATGCACAATATATTATTCAAATTACTCATAAGGTAGATATTTTCATTTAGAGGTTTTCTGCAGGCGACCTATTCAGATGGAAGAAAATTAAAAGGTAGCATTTTTTCCATTTCTCGAACGCGAACTTCTGTCTGACCGAATTGAATTTAATCAGTTACGGCGAGTCCAAAGGACAGCTCTACCCTTGATTAGTTATGCACAATATATTATTCAAATTACTCATAAGGTATTTTCATTTAGAGGTTTTCTGCAGGCGACCTATTCAGATGGAAGAAAATTAAAAAGGTAGCATTTTTTTCCATTTCTCGAACGCGAACTTCTGTCTGACCGAATTGAATTTAATCAGTTACGGCGAGTCCAAAGGACAGCTCTACCCTTGATCTCTTTTCTGCATTGGAAAGACATTAGCAAGTATTTAATAGTCTGAGTAGGAATCAGTGGAGGTTGGGATTAGAGTGACGCGGGCTCTCAGTCTAAAATCGGTTTAGAATTGGAATGAAAAAACTATTCTGGTTTTTATCCTTTTTATAAAGATCTAAGACATCAAGTGGATATACACTTTGAACAGTAAGCAGCAGTTAACCTTTTTTGGTTGAGCTGACATTTCAAGATTGTAAGCCTAATATGTAGTTGGAAGGTAGTCTGCCTTAGGCGCGGAATAGTTTTCGCCCGCCCCGGTTTGAATTTCATCCTGAACAGATAATGTTCTTTTTCGGAATGGCTGTCTTTAGTGGCTTTCTCTTATCTTGTCCTCCTCTATTTCGGCATGATAAGACCTCCTTTCTGTTACCTACAGTTCCCTGTATCAAACCTTGGCTAATCTTCATCCCAAGATGAAAATCAAGCAATCAGATCGATAATTCCAAGGATTTAACTTTTATCTCCGCTATTAAATTCAAGACAAGTTTCAACCCCCTAAAACCATCTCCCCTTCGCTTCTGATAAATAAGGCAGGACACCGAACGTAGCATATAGCACACTCAAAGCCTCTCTGCGATTCAACGCCATAGGAATCAGTGGAGGTTGGGATTAGAGTGACGCGGGCTCTCAGTCTAAAATCAGTTTAGAATTGGAATGAAAAAACCATTCTAGTTTTTATCCTTTTTCTAAAGATCTAAGACATCAAGTGGATATACACTTTGAACACCAAGCAGCAGTTAACCTTTTTTGGTCGAGCTGACATTTTAAGATTGTAAGCCTAATATATGTAGTTGGAAGGTAGTCTGCCTTAGGCGCGGAATAGTTTTCGCCCGCCCCGGTTTGGATTTTATCCTGAACGGATAATGTTCTTTTTCGGAATGGCTGTCTTTAGTGGCTTTCTCTTATCTTGTCCTCCTATGTTTCGGCATAAGACCTCCTTTCTGTTACAGTTCCCTGTATCAAACCTTGGCTAATCTTCATCCCAAGATAAAAATCAAGCAATCAGATCGATAATTCCAAGGATTTAACTTTTATCTCCGCTATTAAATTCAAGACCAGTTTCAACCCCCTAAAACCATCTCCCCTTCGCTTCTGATACATAAGGCAGGACACCGAACGTAGCATATAGCACACTCAAAGCCTCTCTGCGATTCAACGCCGAAGCCTTAACCTCTGCCCTTGCCAAAGTTTTAAGATCCTTTTTGACGAGTCCATCTGTCCATATACATATACCTACACTTCACAAAACGGACCTTTTTTTTAATATCATGAATAGTAGTTGTTAGTTGTTATTTACCTATTTTTGGTGAAACTAGAAGACCCTTCACATTTTTTTGTGGGTATGAGGCATTACTTACTTCTCAAATGTCCTCACGATGCTGAGTAGGTCCTACATGCACACCCCTAATTCCAAGCACGAAATGGACCTGAAAAATCTACGACTCTGCCTGGAATCAACCCCGGGATCTCTGGTGTGATAATACCCACTGGTCCACGGAGCTAGGTTGCTTTTTCAAAGAATAGACCCGTTCATACGAGCAGCGGACCCCGTATTCAAATTCAGTTAACGAACACCATAATTATATTTATCTACATTATAATATTACTATCTAATAATATTGGATAATATCTTCTGACAAGCATCAAGTCCCATAACATACCTAAATTTGTCACCTCGCTCCATCAAGGGTTGAAAGTTCTACTGCCTCTACCTGGCAAACTTTACTAAGGGGACATAAGACTTCTGTTATATGCATACCTATACCAGTATGCCTACTATTAGATACTATATCTTTTCAGAATCATCAAGTCCTATAATCTATAATATATTATGTGAAGGTTGTGTACTTGTGTAGGTATAGCATCCCTAATATGTCACCTCAGTCCATCAAGGGTTGAAAGTTCTACTGCCTCTACCTGGCAAACTTTACCACGGAGGACATTCTCACAAGAGTTGTGTGGTTCTTCTGGTCACTAGATCCGATCCCCAGTTGACTCTTGACTCTGGTCCTGTTACTATCTAATAATATTGGATAATATCTTCTCAGAAACATCAAGTCCCATAACATCCCTAAATTTGTCACCTCGCTCCATCAAGGGTTGAAAGTTCTACTGCCTCTATCTGGCAAACTTTACCACGGAGGACATTCTCACAAGAGCTGTGTGGTTCTTCTGGTCACTAGATCCGATCCCCAGTTGACTCTTGACTCTGGTCCTGTGCAGACCGATCCGACAACGATCTTACCGATTTTTTTCATCGTATCACGAAATTCACGATCTATTTGCCCATTTCTGAGCGAACTTTCCCGAAAGTTTTTCGCGATTCAAGCTTTTCGCGACCTATTTAAGTTTTCGCGGACCCTCTTGTTTTTTTAAGTTCAAATTGTTACTCGGTGTTTTTATTTTTAAGATTCTCTTTTTTGTTGTGTTATTTATTGTCTAAGTGTTCGTGTTTTTTTGCTCATGATTTGATACACCGTTTGTGTTCAATTTTCGTTTGTCCAAATGAGGGAAGAAATGGTAATTATGATGTTTTATTTTTACAAATCCTGTAGATCTCGGATTTTCAAGCTTTTCGCGACCTATTTAAGTTTTCGCGGACCTTCTTGTTTTTTTAAGTTCAAATCATTACTCGGTGTTTTTATTTATTTTTAAGACTCTCTTTTTTGTTGTGTTATTTATTGTCTAAGTGTTCGTGTTTTTTTGCTCATGATTTGATACATCGTTTGTGTTCAATTTTCGTTTGTCCAAATGAGGGAAGAAATGGTAATTATGATGTTTTATTTTTACAAATCCTGTAGATCTCGGATTTTTTTTCTTTTTTTTTACAGTTAGCTTAAGAAGTAGCTGGCGGTCAGTTCATCAGTAAAATAATGATTTCTTCAAATTAAATTGATCCCAAGGGCATGGCAATGCCTAGACCCTTGACAAATGGAGTGTGCTTGAAGGCATCTGATGTGAGCTGTTCAGTTGTAGCTTACGAATGCCAACTGACAGCGTTATGGTAGTGGAGGTATCGGAAATAACGATAAGTTGTTGTAGAAAACATTAACGTCTCTGAAAATAATCAAAGCTAAGACTGAAATCAGGAGGCGCGAGCGTCAAGTCTCTTAAAATGTTCAAAAATCCCTCAATCCCTTTTTATTTCAGACAGACCCGAAAAATCCCCGAAAAAGGATAAAAGTTCCAGCACAACTCCCAGACTAGCGCGGGGTCGCTGAAATTTATAGGTGCCCATATCATACCCGACACCCGTCTCCTTGTATGGACGTAGCCCATTTGTTATTTCACACACCTCCTTTGTGTGCGAGCAATCGTGAACGTGGTATTTTATACCTAGAATAACGAGCTTTGAGAGATTTAACGCCAGACTCGAGTTGGTAAATCAAACTCAACTCGAGACTCGGGTTTGCAAAGCGTTTTATCTGCCAACCTGCAACCTAAGTCAATGATATCAACAGTTGTGTAGGACTGTTTGTACTAATTGGAATTATGGTTTGCATTGTCTTAAAAGAAAAACAATTAAACCTCCTCGCGCATGTCTAATTCCCTGTAGAAAATGGGGAAATCGGACGCATCCACTATTCTACTGGTACTGCATTGGAAGAAGGGAAATGAGACACATCCACCAATCCTCTGTTGAAGATTGGACGTTACGCTTATTTTGTCCAACGTTGGTAAACAAATATTTTCAAGGAAGTACCTTTGTTTGATGTGGTCGTTTCGGGTCTAAATTCCAGATTGGTATTCAGCAAAATCAGCAAATTGTCATAATTATATCACTCGTGAACTTGTCACTTTACAACTAGGTACACCTATAAAACGAAATACATGCATAGCAAAATATGTATGTGACAATTTGCTGGAAACGGGTCTGAGAGAGAGACTTTCTGGTTGTGACGGTTTACCCCAGTCATTAACCCCGGGTCTATGGTATCATGTATCATGTTAAAACATACTTCGGTGGGTTTGTAAAGTGTTCTATCTGCCAACCACCAACCCAAGTTAATAATAGCATATAGTTGTGTAGGACTGTTTGTACCAATTGAAATTACTGTCTAAATTGTCTAAAAACTCTAAAACAAAAAAACAATTAAACCGGCACGCCGCGCCGCCTGTCTAATTCGCTGTAGAAAATGGGGAAATCGGACGCATCAACTATTCTACTGGTAATGCATTGGAAGAAAGAAAATGAGACACATCCACCAATCCTCTGGTTAAGATTGGACGTTACGCTTATTTTGTCCAACGTTGGTAAACAAATATTTTCAAGGAAGTACCTTTATTTGATGTGGTCGTTTCGGGTCTAAATTCCAGGTTGGTATTCAGCAAATTGTCATAGTTATATCATTCGCGAACTTGTCACTTTACACCTATTACACCTATAAAACGAAATACATACATAGCAAAATATTTATGTGACAATTTGCTGGAGACGGGTCTCGAATTTAGACCTGAATAAACAAAGATAAGTGCCAGTTCCAAATCCAGATGTAGGTACCACTGAAGATTCTATACTGACTGTATCTATCTTGTTTTTTCAGCTGCCTCCGGGTGTCCGCAAGATTCCCCAGACAGGAATCTCCTCTGCTACCAGACCAAATTCACGGAAGAAGAACTGGACCCTTGCCTATGTACTCACTGGGTACTTACTAGAGGTAAGTCACGGTTGTTTATTCTAGAATAGAATATGTCCTGTTTATAGTGCCAGAATGAAACTGAAAAGTCCCTTTACTCCCGCAGTCTAAAGGGCTTACATAATTATTTGAGACAGTATAATTTTATAAGTTACATTTTAACTTTGGGCACATTAACAATGCAGTCCTTGCGACGGTGGACTATGGATTTGAAGATGTCCAAGTCCAAGGAGTCATAGAATTTAATAGCACTGTGTGAACGATATTGTTGACAACCTTCTTTTTGCTGACAACCTTTTTTATGATTAACATCTGAATAAACAAAGGTAAGTGCCAATTTCAAATCCAGATGGACCACTGAAGATTCTATACTGACTGTATCTATCTTGTTTTTTCAGCTGCCTCCGGGTGTCCACAAGATTCCCCAGACAGGAATCTCCTCTGCTACCAGACCAAATTCACGGAAGAAGAACTGGACCCTTGCCTATGTACTCACTGGGTACTTACTAGAGGTGAGTCACGGTTGTTTATTCTAGAATAGAATATGTCCTGTTTATACTGCCAGAATGAGACTGAAAA
Organism: Diaphorina citri; assembly: GCF_000475195.1. Taxonomy (NCBI): domain Eukaryota; kingdom Metazoa; phylum Arthropoda; class Insecta; order Hemiptera; family Psyllidae; genus Diaphorina; species Diaphorina citri. The sequence goes on from NW_007378987.1 coordinate 71,438, forward strand.
GTCCCTTTACTCCCGCAGTCTAAAGGGCTTACATAATTATTTGGGACAGTATAATTTCATAAGTTACATTTTAACTTTGGGCACATTACCAATGCAGTCCTTGCGACGGTGGACTATGGATTTGAAGATGTCCAATTCCAAGGAGTCATAGAATTTAATAGCACTGTGTGAACGATATTGTTGACAACCTTCTTTTTGCTGACAACCTTTTTTATGATTAAGATCCCAAGTTCGGGGACACTGGGTAGATTTTAGGGCCCAATATAATTCGGTGCAGGGGCAAATTCCGCGATTATAGCCCTGATACCGGTAATTAACGTATGTACTATTTTGTCGCAGAACATTATTGCGTGCCAAAATATGTCCCTACTGAATCGGAAAGAGATAGTAAAAATCACCTTCCAAGGTTCAACTCATTAAAATTTATCGGAGCATTAGAGGCACACCAGGTCTTATAATATCTCTAATGACAATTACATATTGAATTAAAAAAATACAATAAATATGATTAATTTAAATGTATATAAACAATAGGAATTTTTCTTTCAATGGCATATGAGTAGGTTCATGAGAAGTGAATTGATCAGCCCGGTTCTAGTCTATTTATGCAAATGAAAGCCAGCCGTTCCGAGAACAAACATTATCCCACCAGGATAAAATCCGCCCCGGGCGGGAATCGAACCCGCGGCCTAGCGCTTACAAGGCAGACGCACTACCAACTAAGAGCCGGGAAAAGCCAGCAACCAGCAATCGCCCTTTCGGTCACCCATCCAGATAGGAACCACGCGCTAGCACGCTATGTTGATTAACTTTAGTATTAAGGAGCGCGGTAGCGCTCCGCCCCGCCAAGTCAAGAAAGTTTGACCGCGCTACTAGAGATATTATACGCGATCTTTAATTATCCGTTGGGGAATCGAAAGTTGATCACAAGATAAACCGAGAATGGTCGTATATATATTCCTTTCGGGATTTCACCTCTTTCCCTCTTTTGGCGTGATAGAAACTAAACCATAGGAAATCCAACATGGCGCTCCATTGGAATCGGTTCCGTTTCTGAAAGAAACACAAAGTGACAAACTTAACTTATCAGAAAATGGGTCTTTAATTATAAAATTATCCGTTGGGGAATCGAAAGTTGATCACAAGATAAACCGAGAATGGTCGTATATTCCTTTCGAGATTTCACCTCTTTCTTCCTCTTAGGAAATCCAACATGGCGCTCCATTGGAATCGGTTCCGTTTCTGAAAGAAACACAAAGTGACAAACTTAACTTATCAGAAAATGGGTTCTATATTTTTACAAATAATACACTTTGTCTAACTCTAACATCATTCCAGAGGGCAACGTGCTCATGATGCTCGAGCAATTGCCCCTTTGGATGACCAGAGACATTTTCTGGACCAAGTACTGACGCGAGCGAGGATCACCAGAAACGCGTTGTAGGAAAATACAACTTATGTTCGACACCCTGAATACCATGAGTTACACCTGTACGTCGTATGTATATCTGCGACAATTAGCAATTCGATGTGGCTGATTATACCCAACATGAAAGGTAGTTTGGGCGCTTGAATTCTTGAACTCTACACTGAGACTATTGCTTGGAAGATAAGTGCAGAAGATAAGTATAGAAGATTATATTGGTAGCAAGGTCATAACTTAAGCGGAGACGAATTAAGAGAAGAGACTTAAGTGCAACTTGAATAACCTTTCGTGACAGAATAAGTACACTAGGATAGGAAGAATACTTAGTACTTACACTATGCTTTTGGAATCTTGTATACTAGAGGCCTCGGTTTAATACACGGCAGAGTGTATAGAAGATTATATTGGTAGCAAGGTCATAACTTAAGCGGAGACGAATTAAGAGAAGAGACTTAAGTGCAACTTGAATTACCTTTCGTGACAGAATAAGTACCTACACTAGGATAGGAAGAATACTTAGTACTTACACTATGCTTTTGGAATCTTGGATACTAGAGGCCTCGGTTTAATACACGGCAGAGTCGAGGTTTTTTCGGCTTTGTGCAATTCTAATAAACCTTCGTGCCCGAATGGATGCAACATCCAACACGCAAGAGATCTCTAGTTCGATTCCCGGCAGAACCGGGTTATTTTGCAGCCCTGTGTTGAAACTTTGGGGTGGTAGACTCATGAGGACGATTAATAAGCAAACTTCTTTAAGTGACTCAGACCGTAAAACTCGCACAAGTTTTTTTCTGACCTTAAATAAGTTTTTTTCCACCGACTTAACATCACTAGGCAAAAACCTTTCCCGGAATATTAGGCTATTAGACATCATGGTCTCAAGTCATATTGATTGGATCGTCCTGAGATGCTGCCAGTCATCGAGAGCACTTCTCCTTGTTCTTTCAAAGCAGATTGAACCCTTTGAAAACCTGCCAAATATTGATTCATGCCCGAATGGATGCAACATCCAACTAGGTTTACACGCTAGAGATCTCTAGTTCAATTCCCGGCAGAACCGGTTATTTTGCAGCCCTGTGTTGAAACTTTGGGGTGGTAGATTCATGAGGACGATTGATAAGCAAACTTCTTTAAGTGACTCAGACCGTAAAACTCGCAC
>NW_007378988.1:0-17500 GCF_000475195.1 Diaphorina citri
TACACTACTCCAATCAGCACTAATAATAACGCAACGCATACGGATACGTAATATTGTAGTTGTAAAACATACGTAATACATATTGTAGTTGTAGATGTAGAATATATTTCACACTTGGAAACAATCGGTGATAAATCTAAAATAAAGAAAGAAAAAAAAAATGTGTACAGTTGCGCCCAGGCTAAATGTCCGTGGACATTTTATCTCTGCCCTTTCCCTGAGGATGGACCATTCTGTCCCATAGGAATGGGGAGTCTGCATCTCCAGAGAGTCCAGAGTCCACAATTTAATCAATTTTTTAAAAAAAGATGAGTGTTCTACCGCCGTTTTTATTTCGTAGCAATGAAACAATTGCTACATTAGACGCATGTGGCCTGTGTCGTAGCATCATGCCCATCCCGTGGGGGCACGGTTGGTCCAGTGGTAACGCGCTTGCTTGCCATGCAGAAGGTCCCGGGGATGTCCTCCAATATCAAATTATCTGTTTTAAAGCAGAACTTTTTCACAACACAGCTTTTTCCCATAGGATGGACTGTTGTATTCCACATTAATGGAATATAGAATGGTGAATTGACATCTCCCAGAGTTCACCGTGAGGACTTGCGCTTATTCTTTGAATAGCTGCCAGCTACACGGCTAGGCTGGTCGTGGTTAGCTGTTCTCCTGCCTGTTTATAGTCCCACAGCTAGAAGAGGAATCTCGTGATTGGCTAACCCCAGAATCTGGTTCGACAAATCATCTGCAGAACTTTTCCGGATTGTCACCAAAAAGATAAGAATATAGCCATGACAGATCGCCAACATTCGGAACGAATAGGCACTCAAAGAAGAAGCTAGACACTAGTACTACTTACTTTACTTTCCGTGTCCAGCTCGGTCGTCAAATCTTGTCCATCCAGAAAAGAGCGGTCTGGATGGCCGTGTCATTTGCATGCAAAAGATCTAGCTCCGTGCAGGGTTTCTCCAACAGAGGACATACAAGTAAATGAGCAGGATCTTGAAGTGTGCCACATTCACACAGATTATCAGATTATTAATATTGAGGGATTATCTAGTCATAAGGAAGTTCTAATATCTGACATGTGTGCCAAACACACTAGTCTACTCTCTGTTTAACGTCCCCGATTCTTTGGTGAACTGGCGGGTCGGAGGCAACATACTGGCTGTCCTAATGAACGAAAGGGCCTTGATGGGAAATTTGCATAGGCCATGGGATAGTTAGATAGTGGGAAGTGAACAGGGCCAGCATCACAGCATACCCGGGGCTACGAGGTCAACTGCATCATGTCTCTCCTCGCAACTACCGGCCCCTTTGAGGAGGCCGGTTCCTTGTAAATAGGCATGAAATCTCTGTGTACGGCCCTGGAAGTGAGAGTTATGGAAGGCACTATTATTATTATCTCTCCTTGTTTTCTCGATCATACTTCGTACCCGAGAGTCCAAACACTAATATTAATGGACCGGGGGTGGATGGTTCAAATTTTCATCGTCTGGTATGGTAAAGGAGAAATATGGAGCTCGAGGAGGGGGAGGGGGCTAAATACGGCCCTGGTACTGATATGTAGCTAGGGAAGAAATTATAGGAAGGATGGGTAAAGGGGGCAGATATGTAGCTCAATATTACGCCCTGCCATTAAGCATATTAAGCCCATATCAATGTGCAATATGGTCGGCAGGATTATCTAAAGTAAACTTTTACCATGTTTGTTATGCATATCTCTATAACTGATATCGTTACATACAATATTAGTTTTTTTTTTTTTCTTTATAGTCGGTAGAGCAGATAAGTTATTATTATGTATTATTATTATTATTATTATTATTATTATTATTATGTATTATTATTATTAAAGAGGTTTGATACAGATAAAGGCAACTGAACGACAAAGGTCTCATCGTCCCGGAAATCGAAGAGAGAAGGAAGACAGGATAGGAGAAAGCCAACGGTCCGAGAACGAACATTATCCGTTCAGGATAAAATCCGCCCGGGCGGGAATCGAAACGCGCCGTCCTAGCGCTTACAAGGAAGGACGCACTATCAACCAAACTACCTAGGCTGGCTTATGTTTGAAATTTTTCCTTTTGGGCTTTTTCGCATAGTATTTCCTCCTCCTTTTTCATTGGGTACACCCCGAGGGTGGCTTGTCTTCCCTCTCTATTTCATTATCATTTTCTATTAATCTCTCCTCTTTGTTTTGCCTCCCCTCGCCTGCTCGATATGCTCGTCTTTTCCGGTCTCCCTCTTCCTTTCTATTCGACTTTCTCTCTCTCTCCGTACCTTCCTCCTCCCCCTCTCTCTCTTTTCTCTTCTCTCTCTCTCTCTCTCTCTCTCTCTCTCTCTCTCTCTCTCTCTCTCTCTCTCTCTCTCTCTCTCTCTCTCGTGTCTATAGCCTTCAGGGAGCTAGGATTGGAGGAAGAAGTCACTTTTGGTAGTTTCATATAGGGTGAGAGTACCAGTTATTGGTCCATCATTTAGAAAACGTGTTAATTATTGACCCCCTAGTGACTACTTATGGGAGTACATAATTATGTCTGTCCTAATGCACAAACATTTTCGAGATCCAATTTAAACTTGCTCTTGTTATCGAGCCTAGTTAGCATGGTTGGTAGTGCGTCTGCTTTGTATGCGCTAGGTCGCGGGTTCGATTGCCGCCCGCAGCGGACTTTATCCTAAACAAAATAAATTAGACGTCGTTCTCGGAACGACTCGCTTTCTCTTACTTACTGTGACTCACTGATATGCCATAACTAGCATTTTTTTTTTCTACGTGGTCCAATAACTGGTGCATTTCCCCTATTTACTTCCCCATATCAGTGGGTTGATATCCCGAGGGTAGCTCGTATTGCAACAATAGAGGTTCTACACTACTCTACAGTCTAGGGACTGTATAGGGTCTACAATGTAGATACAGGTCTACACTAATGCATGCCTTTGTTATCCTCTAATTTGAACAATAATAACAATGCCTTCTACACAGCTCTCTCTCTATCTATCTGTTTCTCTCTTCCTATCATTCTCTCTCTTCCTATCATTTTCTCTCTCTCCCTCTCCTTCTCTCTTTTCCTATCATTCTCTCTCTCTCTCCCTCTCCTTCTCTCTCTTCCTATCATTCTCTCTCTCTATCTATCTCTCTCTTTTCCTTTTTTACCCCCTCTCTCTCTCTTTTCCCTTCTCTTTCCCCCTCATCAAAAAAAAAGATTGATGGTTCACAATGTAACAATAATTGAACATATACGAGTGCATTTTTTTATTTTGTTTTTTTCGATGGTGTGCATCGAACTCAGGACGGGCTAAGTTTTTCCCTTCTCCTTGTCTCTCTCTCTCACTCAAAGAAGAAGAAGAAGAAGAAGAAGAAGAAGAAGAAGAAGAAGGAGAAAGAGTGAGAGATGGAGTCTCTCTCACACTTTCCATTATTCACTTAACAAAAAAGACGTTTCATGTTAGGATGAGTGTTTTCTATTGTTGGGACGCATTCACACATGAATAGGAGAAAGAGAGAGAGGGAGGGAGAGAGACTCCCTCTCTTTGTTCTTCTTCTTCTTCGAGAGAGAGAGTGAGGTAGAGAGAGAACAAGGGGAAAAGAAGGTTCAATGGCAGAGAAGAGAAATGAAGAAGAAGAAGAAGAAGAAGAAGAAGAAGAAGAAGAAGAAGAAGAAGAAGAAGAAGAAGAAGAAGGGGATTAAGAAGACGACGAAGAAGAAGAAAGAGAAGAGGCAGGCCAGTAGTCAGAAATTTCTCAAGGGTTGGGGACCCAAGACCCAAATAGTGAATTAGTGATATACCAGGGGGTAGGGGTTGCCCTGGCTCTCTCGGTCTCTCCCTAAATAAGGAGCTCTTTTTAAGAAGGGCCATTTATCTTAATAAATAAAATTAGAGAACCTTTTTAATTTTCAATGGAAACGTAGAAAAAGACATAATTCTCTCTCTTCCTTTTCCTCTCTCTCTCTCTCTCTCTCTCTCTCTCTCTCTCTCCTGTCTATAGCCTTCAGGGAGCTAGGATTGGAGGAAATAGTCACTTGGTAGTTTCATATAGGGTGAGAGTACCAGTTATTGGTCCATCATTTAAAAAACGTGTTAATTATTGACCCCCTAGTGACTACTTATGGGAGTACCATAATTGTATGCGCTAGGTCGCGGGTTCGATTGCCGCCCGGGGCAGACTTTATCCTAAACAAAATAAATTAGACGTCGTTCTCGGAACGACTCGCTTTCTCTTACTTACTGTGCCTGTGACTCACTGATATGCCATAACTAGCATTTTTTTTTCTACGTGGTCCAATAACTGGTGCATTTTCCCTCTATTTACTTCCCCATATCAGTGGGTGGATATCTCGAGGGTAGCTCGTATTGCAACAACAGAGGTTCTACACTACTCTACAGTCTAGGGACTGTATAGGGTCTACAATGTAGATACAGGTCTACAGTCTACACTAATGCATGCCTTTGTTATCCTCTAATTTGAACAATAATAACAATGCCTCCTACACAGCTCTCTCTCTGTCTATCTATTTCTCTCCCTCTCCTTCTCTCTCTTCCTATCATTCTCTCTCTCTCCCTCTCTTCCTATCATTCTCTCTCTCTCTCTCCTTTTCTCTTTTCCTATTATTCTCTCTCTCTCTCTTCCTATCATTCTCTCTCTCCCTCTCCTTCTCTCTCTTCCTATCATTCTCTCTCTCTCCTTCTCCTTTTCTCTTTTCCTATTATTCTCTCTCTCTCTCCCTCTCCTTCTCTCTCTTCCTATCATTCTCTCTCTCTCCCTCTCCTTTTCTCTTTCCTATTATTCTCTCTCTCTCCCTCTCCTTCTCTCTCTCTCTTCCTATCATTCTCTCTCTCCCTCCTTCTCTCTTTTCCTATCATTCTCTCTCTCTCCCTCTCCTTCTCTCTCTCTTCCTATCATTCTCTCTCTCTCCCTCTCCTTCTCTCTCTCTCTTCCTGTCATTCTCTCTCTCTATCTATCTCTCTCTTTTCCTTTTTTACCCTCTCTCTCTCCCTCTCATTCTCTCTCTCTTCCTATCATTCTCTCTCTCTATCTATCTCTCTCTCTTTTTTCCTTTTTTACCCTCTCTCTCTCCCTCTCCTTCTCTCTCTCTTCCTATCATTCTCTCCCTCTATCTATCTCTCTCTTTTCCCTTCTCTTTCCCCCTCATTAAAAAAAAAAGATTGATGTTTCACAATGTAACAATTGAACATCTGCGAAATACGAGTGCATTTTTTACTTTCTATTACTACAGTATAGCGAGCTATACTAGTAATGAAATATAGTATATCCGTTGGAAATATCCCCTGATGTCAAAAAAGTGATGTTTAGCCCATGGTCTGTACGTTACGTACGTACACTTGGACACTTTTTAATGATCCCTCATTACATAGGGAGTACTTTAAGATAGGAAAAAAATTGGCCGCCGTGGGCGGCTCAGGCTCGGAACTTGGATTTTTTTTTTTTTAAATACGTATTTCGTAAATGTAATAGAAAGTCGTGTAATGTTCACACCAGATTTTTTTTTTTTTTGATGGTGGGCATCGAACTCAGGACGGGCTAAGTTTTTCCCTTCTCCTTGTCTCTCTCTCTCTCGAAGAAGAAGAAGAAGAAGAAGAAGAAGAAGAAGAAGAAGAAGAAGGAGAAAGAGTGAGAGATGGAGTCTCTCTCTCACACTTTCCATTATTCACTTAACAAAAAAGACATTTCATGTTAGGATGAGTGTTTTCTATTGTTGGGACGCATTCACACATGAACAGGAGAGAGAGAGAGAGAGAGAGAGGGAGGGAGAGAGAGACTCCCTCTCTTTGTTCTCATTCTTCTTCTTCTTCCTCTTCTTCTTCTTCTTCTTCGAGAGAGAGTGAGGGAGAGAGAGAGAACAAGGGGAAAAGAAGGTTCAATGGCAGAGAAGAGAAATGAAGAAGGAGGAGAAGAAGAAGAAGAAGAAGAAGAAGAAGTGAGAGAGAGAGAGGGAGGGAGAGACTCCCTCTCTTTGTTCTTCTTTTTCCTCCTCCTCTTCTTCTTCGAGAGAGAGAGAGTGAGGGAGGGAGAGAGAGAGAACAAGGGGAAAAGAAGGTTCAATGGCAGAGAAGAGAAATGAAGAAGAAGAGGAAGAAGAAGAAGGGGATTAAGAAGACGACGAAGAAGAAGAAAGAGAAGAAGCAGGCCAGTAGCCAGAAATTTCTCAAGGGTTGGGGACCCAAGACCCAAATAGTGAGAAGGAGGGGAAAAACAAGAAGTAAAAAGGGAAAAAAAGAAAAATTGAATGGGAAAAAGGGGACAAAAAACAAGGAAGGAGGACAAAAAACAAGGAAGGAGGGGGAAAAACAAGGGACTGAGGGGAGAATATAAGAAAGGGAGAAAGACTTGTCCCCCGGGAAGCTCGGGGTTTCAATTGTTTTAGTTCCAGGTTTTTATCAGAGGCGTATTCTTGGGAAGAATAGAATATACCTTGTTTATCCTGCTCGAATGAGACCGAAAAGTTCCTTCAAGCCGGCAGTTTAAACCGAAATACACAGGGAAAAGCAGAATATTACCTTGTTTACACCGCCATCATAGGACTCTTTACTGTTTATATCTCACCTCCTACTTAACACTTACTGAAAATAGTGATTTCCGTCGCTTCGCTCCGGATTTCTGCTGGTAAACCCTCAAGGCATGGTCGTTCATGTCACTCATCCATTTAGTGGTCTTGCTCGGCGTGGCTTAACAAAAACGAACCGGAAAATGGCCTTTAACCTTCATTTCTTTAGCAAGGGAAATTTCAGAGTGGCATCCTCCCTGTTTGAAGTCCCCTATTAGCCAGACTTATTATTATTATCACTATTATTTTATATTACTACATATATCACTATTATTGTTATTATTATTTACCCACCTCATTGAGGAAGGAAAGGGGGACCAATGTTTGAACAAAATACCCGTTTTTCTACCATATCCGTCTTTTCTCAGCATGACATTGTGGTACATACAACTTTTCATCTAGCCCTTTTGTTCCGTGGAATCCGAAAAAAAAAGTTTGATAGAGGGGACTGTAACGGCTGAGGTCTTATCGGGACAACTCTGATGGACTTTTTGTTGTCCTCTTTTCACGAAAAAACGGCTTGACCGATTTTGATGAAATTTTTTGTGGTTGTTGAGAAGAGTACGGAGGGTGACATAGGCTATTTAAATTTGTCATATTCCATCCCGATTCAAAATGGCAGCACCTCAAAGTTATGCTGATCCCGTACAAAGGACGGGTCAACCACTAGTATCACTCGAATCAAACTAACTCAACAGTGGCTGCAGCTATCAACATGAAATCTTGTGGAAATACTAACGACAATATGATGCGTTCGAAAATGCAATCTCCGGAAAAGGGGTCAAATCGCCATTTAGCCCTTCTTCAAAAAGAGTTCCTCAAATACGGCCCTGAGAAAAAGAAGAAGAAGAAGAAAAGAAGAAGAACAAGAATAAGAAGAAAAAGAAGAAGAAGAAGAAGAAGAAGAAGAAGAAGAAGAAGAAGAAGACACATTCACACAGATTATCAGATTATTAATATTGAGGGATTATCTAGTCATAAGGAAGTTCTAATATCTGACATGTGTGCCAAACACAAAAGTCTACTCTCTGTTTAACGTCCCCGATTCTTTGGTGAACATTATTGGCGGGCCGGAGGCAACACACTGTCCTAATGAACGAAAGGGCCTTGATGGGAAATTTGCATAGGCCATGGGATAGTTAGATAGTGGGAAGTGAACAGGGCCAGCATCACAGCATACCCGGAGCTACGAGGCCAACTGCATCATGTCTCTCCTCGCAACAACTACCGGCGACTTTGAGGAGGCCGGTTCCTTGTAAATAGGTATGAACTCTCTGTGTACGGCCCTGGAAGTGAGAGTTATGGAAGGTTCCTTGTAAATAGGTATGAACTCTCTGTGTACGGCCCTGGAAGTGAGAGTTATGGAAGGTTCCTTGTAAATAGGTATGTAAATAGGTATTCCATTTATGACGAATAAATAAATAATAAAAAATAAACCAACAATCAAAGAGAACTTTGAAATTAGCCAAATTGGTGGAGATGACAAAAACTTCAAATTGAAAATATTATAAACAAACATTGAATAGTAGACAATATTTATGCAATATGAGTAATAACCTAATAACTCTAATAAATTATAGACAAATAAACCAACAATGACCGAGGAAAATCCTTCTGTCTCTAGGCCCTAGGCACTCCAGAACTTTGAAATTAGCCAAATTGGTGGAGATGACAAAACTTCCAATTGGAAATTATTAACCAAAACAATACCTGCTGTTGTTGTTTTTGTTTGATGGAATGGATTTTCATTTCAGAAATCAATTTGCGTGATTGAAAAAGTTACCATTTGAAAATTTTCCCTTCAGACAAAGGCCTCCTATTGAAGTGTTGAGACTTTTCTTCTATCAAACAAAACTTATTTGCAGACGAAACCACATTGCTAACTAGAAGAGCACACTTGTATTGTTCACATAGTACAACATAACAATATACAGGGTGTCCCAGAATATATGCTATTAGGTTTTCTCAAGAAGCTGAAGCTGGTCTAAAGGAAAAAAAAAAAATGGATAAATAGATAAATAGAAATCATAAACTCCCCTAATTTATAAAAAATTACACCTATTTTGTTCCAAATACATAAGACCTTGTTTAGACTGCGGGAGTAAAGGGACTTTTCAGTCTCATTCTGGCAGTATAAACAGGGTATATTCTATTCTAATTTCTTGTTCCGCTTCCGAGAAACCCCCATTAAGCATTAATTCTGGGACACCCTGTATACAAGAACATATGATTATCATGGAAAAATTAGCTTTGAATAGAAAATAGAAAGTAAAAAAGAAATCGTGTGCAAATTGATTTTACGGGTCAGTTTCCTATGTGACGCATAGAAGTTAAACACCCTGTATGCAAGCGTGCTATAGCACATATGTACATACCAAGAGCTTACACTAGGCCTATAACAGAGAGAGAGAGAGAGAGGAGGGGGGAATAGTGAAAAAGGAAGACAATAAAGTGTTGAGAGTGGGAGAGAGAGAGAGACAAAGACATTACCAACAATAGGAATGAGAGAACAAGAGATACAGAAAGTAGCAGCAGCAACAACAGCAATAACAACAAAAACAACAACAATACCAACAAAAACAACAACAACAACAATACCAACAAAAACAACAACAACAACAACAACAATACCAACAAAAACAACAACAAAGCTACTAACTAACTAAATACAAAAAGCTGTTAGGTGTGTACCTATGTACCTAGTTATATAGCTTTTTTCTGTGAATTCTAAAAAAAAAAGTAGATAAATAATAAAAAGCGTTCATATGAAAAAGAGCTTAAAAAAATACCTCTACTCCGAACTAACAGACGAATAAATAAATAAAAGGGGGAATAGTGAAAAAGGAAGACAATAAAGTGTTGAGAGTGGGAGAGAGAGAGAGACAAAGACATTACCAACAATAGGAATGAGAGAGATACGGAAACTAGCAGCAACAACAACAACAGCAATACCAATAAAAACAACAACAGCAATACCAACAAAAACAACAACAATACCAACAACAACAACAATACCAACAAAAACAACAACAACAACAACAACAACAACAACAACTAAGCTACTAACTAACTAAATACAAAAAGCTGTTAGGTGTGTACCTATGTACCTAGTAACTAACTAAATACAAAAAGCTGTTAGGTGTGTACCTATGTACCTAGTTATCTAGCTTTTTTTTCTGTGAATTCTAAAAAAAAGTAGATAAATAATAAATAAGCGTTCACATGAAAAAGAGCTCAAAAATATACCTCTACTCCGAACTAACAGACGAATAAATCAATATCTTTTCAAAGAGGTTGCAACGTACCTTCGCTTCGTCTCAGCTTGGGCAAAGGAGTCTGAGTGAGGTCTACAGTTCACAGAACGCTATAAACCATCTAAATCCAAAGTGGGTTCTCCATCCAAAATGACCTTATGAAACTTCTCTTTCAAAGAGGTTTGATAGAGGGAACTGTAATTACTAAGGTTTTATCGTTCCGAAAGCGAAGAGACGAGGAAGACAGGATAGTAGAAAGCCAACCGTTGCGAGAACAAACCTCACTTGTTTAGGATCAAATTCGCAAACCTCATTTGTTTAGGATAAAATCCAGCCATTCCGATAGAACAGTAATGCTGTATGTATTGTGTTTGGGTAACGGGTATTGTCCGTAACCGTAATGCTGTGTGTATTGGGTAACAAACATTAGCCGCCTGATAATAATAATAATAAAAAATCATATTATTAACTTGAAGAAGAAGAAGACTTAAACTTTATATTGGCAGTTACTATTAGGAAACATTAAAAGGATTAAAGGGAGAACGGACTCTAGTCTTGATTTTAAATCATTACATGAAAGTAAAATTAAAACTCAAATCAATAATAATAAACTGAATACCTATTAAACAAATTAGGTAGGTACATACATAGGTACTGATCGAATAAACTACGGACTAAAAATTCCCGGAGGGACGGGCCCAGCTTGTTTCTTTTCCTCTTCATCTTCCTCTTTTTCCTTCTCCTACTCTTCCCAAGTCTACTCTTCTACTGCTCTTTCTCCTTAGTTTCACTTTCCTTCTTCTCCTTCTCCTCCTCCTCCTCCTCCTCCTCCTCCTTCTTCTTCTTCTTCTTCTTCTTCTTCTTCTTCTTCTTCTTCGATATCCTTCTTCTCCCCCTCCTCCTTCCGCCCCAGGCGGGAATCGAACCCGCGGCCTAGCGCTTACAAGGCAGACGCACTACCAACTAAGCTAACTAGGCTGGGGCTCTAGTCTTGATTTTAAATCATTACATGAAAGTAAAATCAAAAATCAAATCAATAATAATAAACTGAATACCTATTAAACAAATTAGGTAGGTACATAGGTACAAAACTGAACGGGACGCCGGGACACCCCCTGAAATTCGGGACTGTCCCGGCCAATTCGGGACGTTTGGCAAGCCTAACATAGGTACTGATCGAATAAACTACGGACTAAAAATTCCCGGAGGGACGGGCCCAGCTTGTTTCTTTTCCTCTTCTTCTTCCTCTTTTTCCTTCTCTTACTCTTCCTAAGTCTGCTCTTCTTCTCTTTCTACTCCTCCTCCTTCTTCCTTATCCTTCTTCTTTCCCTCCTCCTCTTCTTCGTATTACACGAAATAGTGGCAGCTATAAATTATCTATGCCAAGAAAATGAATGGAATAGAAGCAGAGTAAGAAGAAGCAGAAGAGGAAGAAGAAGACGAAGAAGAGGACAACAAGAATACGTGCACCCAGGACGTGAGAGGGAGAGAGAGGGAGGGCGAAAAGAAAGAGAGAGAGAGAGAGAGAGGGGGGTGAGAGAGAGAGAGAAAGAGAGAGAGAGGGAGGGTGAGAGAGAAATGTAATAAGAGAGTTTGTGTTGGAGGAAGAAAAAACATGTGAACTCGTATAGGGAGGATGGAGGGAAGAGGAGGAATGAATGAATAGAAATTGAAATAAAGATGGAGGAAGAAAGGAGGGAAAGCGGATGAGAAGAAGGAGGGAAAAATGGATAAGGAGGGAGAATTGTAGGACAAGAGAAACAAGAAAATAAAGAAGCTAGAATTGTATGAGGAGGAGAAAGAGAGGCAAAGAAGAGGAAGGATATAAAGTGAGGAAGAAAGAAGAAGAACAAGAAGGAGAAGAAGAAGTAATGATGTAAACTTCGGGTGTGTATTTTTTCTAATTTAATTTTATGTCATATTTTTCGGTTTTGCTTTATTTCTCCTTCATATGTATATTATCCGTTTCTTCTTCTTTCCCTCCTATTCTTCCCTCGGTTTTATCAATCTTTCTCTCCCTTATCCTTCTGCTTCTTCCTTCTTTTCCTCTCTTGTTTTTCTTATTTTCCTTTCCCCTCCTCCTCCTCTCTCTTCTCTTCTTCCTCCTTTTTCATCTTCTTCTCCTTCTTTTCCTCTTGAAAAAACATGTGAACTCGTATAGGGAGGATGGAGGGAAGAGGAGGAATGAATGAATAGAAATTGAAATAAAGATGGAGGAAGAAAGGGAAAGCGGATGAGAAGAAGGAGGGAAAAATGGATGAGGAGGGAGAATTGTAGGACAAGAGAAACAAGAAAATAAAGAAGCTAGAATTGTATGAGGAGGAGAAAGAGAGGCGAAGAAGAGGAAGGATAAAAAGTGAGGAATAAAGAAGAACAAGAAGAAGAAGAAGGAGAAGAAGAAGGAGAAGAAGGAGAAGAAGAAGGAGAAGAAGAAGGAGGAGAAGAAGGAGAAGAAGAAGGAGGAGAAGGAGAAGAAGAAGGAGGAGAAGAAGGAGAAGAAGAAGGAGGAGAAGAAGGAGAAGAAGGAGGAGAAGAAGGAGAAGAAGAAGGAGAAGAAGAAGAAGAAGAAGGAGAAGAAGATGCAATGATGTAAACTTGGGGTGTGTATTTTTTCTAATTTAATTTTATGTCATATTTTTCGGTTTTGCTTTATTTCTCCTGCATATGTGTATTATCCGTTTCTTCTTCTTTCCCTCCTATTCTTCCCTCGGTTTTATCAATCTTTCTCTCCCTTATCCTTCTGCTTCTTCCTCCTTTCCCTCCTTGTTTTTCTTATCCTTTTCTTCTCTCCTCCTCTGTCTTCTCCTCTTCCTCCTTTTTCATCTTCTTCTCCTCCTCCTCTTTCTTCTCCTCTTCCTCCTTTTTCATCTTCTCCTCCTACTCTCTCTTGTCCTCTTCCTCCTTTTTCATTTTCTTCTCCTCCTCTTTCTTTTCCTCTCCCTCCTTTTCCATCTTCTCCTCCTCCTCTTTCTTCTCCTCTTCCTCCTTTTTCATCTTCTCCTCCTCCTCTTTCTTCTCCTCTTCCTCCGTTTTCATCTTCTCCTCCTACTCTCTCTTGTCCTCTTCCTCCTTTTTCATTTTCTTCTCCTCCTCTTTCTTTTCCTCTCCCTCCTTTTCCATCTTCTCCTCCTCCTCCTCTTTCTTCTCCTCTTCCTCCTTTTTCATCTTCTCCTCTTCCTCTTTTTTCATCTTCTCCTCCTTCTCCTCCTCTTCCTCCTCTTCCTCCTTTTTCATCTTCTTCTCCTCTTCCTCCTTTTTCATCTTCTCCTCCTCCTCTTCCTCCTTTTTCATCTTCTCCTCCTCCTTTTTCATCTTCTTCTCCTTCTCCTCTTTCTTGTCCTCTTCCTCCTTTTTCATCTTCTTCTCCTTCTCCTCTTTCTTGTCCTCTTCCTCCTTTTTCATCTTCTCCTCCTCCTTTTTCATCTTCTTCTCCTTCTTTTCTTGTCCTCTTCCTCCTATAATAATAAATAAAGGTAAAAAGAACTTACCTTGGTGAAACTTACCTTTAGACTTGTAATATTTCATCAAAATTTCAAGTCTGTCCATTCCAACCCCTTGAATAGACTCACATCCATCTACTTGGTGTCATTCTGAAAGCCACAAGAACAAGTGGATAATAATAAATAAAGGTAAAAAGAACTTACCTTGGTGAAACTTACCTTTAGACTTGTAATATTTCATCAAAATTTCAAGTCTGTCCATCCCAACCCCTTGAATAGACTCACATCCATCTACTTGGTGTCATTCTGAAAGCCACAAGAACAAGGTGGAAAAAAAATTAAAATCATAATAAAAACACAACCTCAGCCCTCAGTCTCTGTGGAAAATCTCACTAGAACCTGTCCATTTTAGCTTGAGATTTTTCCCTTCAAAGAGGTTGCAGCATAACAATATCTTTTCAAAGAGGTTGCAGCATAACAATATCTTTTCAAAGAGGTTGCAACGTACCTTCGCTTCGTCTCAGCTTGGGCAAAGGAGTCTGAGTGAGGTCTACAGTTCACAGAACTACTAGTTATGAACGCTATAAACCATCTAAATCCAAAGTGGGTTCTCCATCCAAAATGACCTTATGAAACATCTCTTTCAAAGAGGTTTGATAGAGGGAACTGTAATTACTACGGTTTTATCGTCCCGAAAGCGAAGAGACGAGGAAGACAGGATAGTAGAAAGCCAACCGTTGCGAGAACAAATCTCACTTGTTTAGGACAAAATCCGCAAACCTCACTTGTTTAGGATAAAATCCAGCCGTTCCGAGAACGAACCTTATCCCTTCAGGATAAAATCCGCCCCGGGCGGGAATCGATCCCGCGGCCTAGCGCTTAGAAGGCGGACGCGCTACCAACAAACTACTAGTTAGTAAGTAAGTAGGCTGGCGCTGTCAGAGTACCGCAGGAAAAGTAGAATCCTAAAAAGGGTGCCGTGATGGCAAATAGTTTGGGAACCACTGGAGTAAAGGAATGGAAACGGAAACTGTCCCCAATTTTCTGTACTACAGTGCATACATCGTAGTATCTTTGACAACGTTGCTTTATCTTTTTTTCACCGGTCTCAAAAATTCACAACCTAAATGGGACAGACAATAGATTGTTTTTTCATACTGGTGCCGTGATGGCAAATAGTTTGGGAACCACTGGAGTAAAGGAATGGAAACGGAAACTGTCCCCAATTTTCTGTACTACAGTGCATATATCGTAGTATCTTTGACAACGTTGTTTTATCTTTTTTTCACCGGTCTCAAAAATTCACAACCTAAAAGGGACAGACAATAGATTGTTTTTTCATACTTTTTTTATGTCTGCGGGAAAAATCCTCTTTAAGTGGGAATTTTTAATGGTGTTTGTGCTATATTTAAAATCATAAAAATCTCTGAGCGTACAGGTTTGAGGGGGGACGTTTTTTTCATTAATATAAAAATGGTATCATAAAACCCCCAGTGGCGGAGGGAATTTTGTCCGCTGAACGAAGCAGTGAGATGATTGTTGGAATGAACTTACATAAAAATTTAAAAGTGTTAAAATTTAAAAATAATAATATCCTAATCACTACCCTAAATTTCAGCTTCCCATCTTTAGCCGTTCAAAAAATATTCAGGGGTCCCCGGACTTTTGAAACACTCTGTATATAACAAAAAAAGAACAAAGATGTGTTATTTCTCTCGCGTAATTGGACTTTTCGGTCAAAGTTTAGGGCAGATGGGAAATAGGGCAGAGTGGGGGTAATGCTGTATGTATTGTGTTTGGGCAGAGTGGGGGTAATGCTGTATGTATTGTGTTTGGGCAGAGTGGGGGTAATGCTGTATGTATTGTGTTTGGGCAGAGTGGGGGTAATGCTGTATGTATTGTGTTATTATTATTATTATTTCCTTTCAGAAACGGAACTGATTCCGATGGCGAGCCATCTTTTGAATCTCCTGTCTTTATAAGTAGACATTTTTTCTATAATAAATTAATAATAGATTATTTTCTACCAACCTTAGTGAATACTTTTTAGGTACCTGATTACCTACTTTAGTAAGAGGTTTTTTTTAACTTTTTTTTCTGCTCAGCTCATGATTAACCATTTCTTTCTTTTCTACTCATCTTGACTGATTTTAAATTTTGCTGATTTCAGAAATGCTGGGATGTGCCGATCATGGACAGGCTGTAACTACCACAGCCTTCTCCTGCTTCTAGTCTCCATTCTATCCAAAGGTAAGTTCAATATTCTTCTCATTTTACATTTAACACTTGCCAACATTTTATTATTCTTTTTTAGTCCGTCCTTCCTTTATTATTACGATAGTAATAACAAAAGGTATAGTGGACGGGCTATTGTATTCGCTTCGGTGTCTGTCTGTCAGTCCCCATTGAAGGACTTATCCAAACCTGGTCGACCTATATATAAAATTAAAGGTCTTTTTACCAGGAACACGAAAGTGGTGGTGCAAATTTTGTTTTACAATTGATACTTGCCAAAATTTGATTATTCTTTTTTAGTCCGTCCTTCCTTTATATCTACTAAAACGGCTTTTCAAAATAATCTATTTTTATCTCTTTCGCCCTCTCCTTCCTCATTTCTCTATCCTTCTCTCTTCTCCCTCTCTCTCTCTTTCTCTCTTCTCTCTCTTCTTCTCTTTTCCTTCTCTCTCTCCTTTCCTCTTCTCCTTCTCTCTCTCCCTTTATATTCCCATGACATGAGCTATCAATTTCACTCAAAATCTACCTCCTACTCTCCATTCTCTCTCTTCTCCTACTCTTTTATTCCCTCCCTCTATCTCCCGTACGTACGACATCGACATGAGAAAGAAGTCAGTAGAGGGAAAAACAAGCTGGGTGTCCGTCCTTCCTTTATTATTACGATAGTAATAACAAAAGGTATAGTGGACGGGCTATTGTATTCGCTTCGGTGTCAGTCTGTCTGTCTGTCAGTCTGTCTGTCCCCATAGAAGGACTTATCCAAACTTGGTCGACCTATTGTATATCAAATTAAAGGCCTTTTTACCAGGAACACGAAAGTGGTGGTGCAAATTTTGTTTTACATTTAATACTTGCCAACATTTTCTTTTTTAGTCCGTCCTTCCTTTATTATCTACTAAAACGGCTTTTCAAAATAATCTATTTTTCTCTCTTTTGCCCTCTCCTTCCTCATTTCTCTATCCTTCTCTCTTCTCCCTCCCTCTCTCTCTCTCTCTCTCTTTCTCCTTCTCTTTTCTTTCTCTCTATCCTTTCCTCTTTTCTTCTCTCTCTCCCTTCCTCTTTTCCTTCTCTCTCTCCCTTTATACTTTCCTATCTATCCCTCTCATTTTATTCCCATGACATGAGCTATCAATTTCACTCAAAATCTCCCTCTCACTCTCCCCTCTCTCCTCTCCTACTCTTTTATTCTCTCCCCATATCTCCCGTACGTACGACATCGACATAAGAAAGAAGTCAGTAAAGGAAAAAAAAAGGAACTAAAAAAAGTAAGAAAAAAGAGAAGACGAGAGGAAATAAAATATAACGAAAGTCACAAAGGCAATCATGCATACAATCGAATGATGGAAGAAAGAGAGAGAGAAAAAAGAGAAGGAGAGAATGTGTGGGCGGAAAAGAGGAAGAAAGAGAGGCAAAGAAAAGAAGAGAAGGATTGAGGGGAGAAGGGAGGAAGGAGAAAAAGAATGGAAAAGAAAGTTAGAGGGAGAGGAAATGGTAAGAGAGAAATCACGAAAGGAGAGAAGGAGGGAGGAGATAAGAAAGGTGGAGGAAAAAGATGTTAGAGGGAGAGGGAGAAAAGAGAGATGGAGAGAGAGAAATTTTGATTGGCTGAGATATGTTCGGTATGTTCACAATGCGAGAAAAAATATTCTCGAGAAATTCCCGCTCTCTCTCCATCTCTCTCTCTCTCATTTTCTCTCTCCCTCTAACTTTCTTTTTCTTTTTTCTCCTCCCTCCTTTCTGCCCTCTATCTTTCTCTTCCTTTCTCTCTCTCCCTTTTTCTCTTTCTCTCTCTCTCCCTCTTTCTCTCTCTCTCCCTCTTTCTCTCTCTCTCCCTCTTTCTCTCTCTCTCCCTCTTTCTCTCTCTCTCCCTCTTTCTCTCTCTCTCCCTCTTTCTCTCTCTCTCCCTCTTTCTCTCTCTCTCCCTCTTTCTCTCTCTCTCCCTCTTTCTCTCTCTCTCCCTCTTTCTCTCTCTCTCCCTCTTTCTCTCTCTCTCCCTCTTTCTCTCTCTCTC